>NC_056731.1:797722751-797741501 GCF_019279795.1 Protopterus annectens | reverse complement strand
ATGGTGGAGTTATCTGCAGCGCTTAAGGTATTTTGCTAGATGGAGTGGGAAATTTGTATGTTTGCTTTAGTCCCTTCCTGGTGACCACCTGCTTGTGAGCGGTTTTTGATGGTGGAGTTTTCTGCAGAGCTTAAGGTATTTTGCTGCATGGATTTGGAAACGGAGCTTGTATGTTTGCTTTATTCCCTTCCCGGTGACCTCCTGCTTGAGAAATAGGTTCATAGGTTCATAGGTTCATACTAGGCTATCTGCCCGAGGGCATTTACAAGCCTAGCCCATCGTTTTGTGGCTTACGCCACCCCTTTAGTATGGGGAACTATACCCATTATTTTGCTGTGCCTCTGTCGAGCAGTGACACTGAGGTAATCCCTGGGGTATATCTGCGATCTCCCATCCATTGGTCAAGATTTCTCTTGAACAAGGCCAGCGAGGTGCTCTGCCTCACATGTACCTGGATTTTGTTCCACAGCATAGGGAGTCTTTGGGTGATGAATCTATCCCTCCAGCACGTCCTATTAATAGCCGTGTCGAGGTTTAAGTCTCCCGCCCTTGTGGCTCTGATGGATCTAGATTTTTTGAGGTGAAGCATATTCATCAAATCTGGGTTTGACATGGCCTTGTATGTTAGGCAAAGGTCACCTCTGAGCAAGCGGTAAGCGACTGAATAGAGCTGGAGTTCTTTCAGTCGGGCAGCATAGGACAGATTTTTGAGACCCTTTATCCTTTTGGTGAGGAACTTTTGTGGCCTCTCCAGCTGCTGCAAGTGTCGGGTCAGAAACATTCTGAATGGGGCATTGTTCTCAATCATAGGTCTGATGATTGATGAGTAAAGGGAGACTATGACCTCCCTTGATCTAGATGAGAATCCCTTCATGATAAGGTGGGCAATGTAGAAGGTCTTCCTAACTACTTTAGCTACATGGGTGTCGAATGACAGACTACTATCAACCTGGGTCCCCAGGTCCCTGATAACTTCTTCTGTGCTCAGTGGATTGCCACCTATTTGGTAGCTAGGGGTAACCTTGTTTTTCCCGAAGGGTATGACTATGCATTTTTTGGCATTTAACTTTAGGCCGTGGCTCTGGCACCAGTTATCCATTTCTGTGAGACCCTTCTGAAGGATATCTGTGGCAGATGTGTTTTCTACTATGGCCCAGTTTGCAGTCATCTGCAAACTTTGTCAGCCATAACCCTCCTGTGTTTGCTTGTACTTGGAAAAGTAGATGCCAAACAAGAGTGGGCCCAGGACTGAGCCCTGTGGGACACCACTTGTGACAGGCTTTGAGTCTGACATGGCGCCAGCAACTCTGACCCTGTGGGTTCTGTCACTCAGCCAGTTTGCAACCCATCTTGTGATGTATGGGTTGACATTTAAGCTGATGAGTTTTTCAATGATACCCGAGTGGGGTATTGTATCGAAGGCCTTAGCCAGATCGAGGTAGGCTGTATGGACTGCCTTTCCCTCATCAATGGCTCTGGTGACTGTTTTGAAGAAGTCAACCAAGTTTAAAAGGCATGATCTGCCTTTGACAAAGCCAAACTGGGTTGGATCCAAAGTCTGCAAATTCCCTATGTCTTTATTTATGAGGTCCATTATGATCCTCTCCATGGCTTTGCAGATAAGGCTTGTCAAGCTAATGGGCCGGTAATTTCCAGGGTCGGTGGAGGCTCCGCCTTTGTGAAGTGGGACCACAGTTGCAGTGTGCCACTCCCTGGGTACGTATCCAGAGGTAAGACTTTGATTAAACAGCTGTCCTAGCTGTGGGTTTAATTCCTCATTGAGTTCGTGGAGCACACAGCCGGGGACACCATCAGGTCCCATGGATGCTGTGTTTTTTGCTTTGGAGAGAGCAGTTCTCACTTGGGCGCTGGAGATGTTTGGGGGGCTGCAATCGTTTGGTATAGATATCTCTCCTTTTGGGGGGGAGAAGTTTGCACTGAACCTGTCAGCCAGTATGTTGGCAATGTCTGTAGGATCAGTAATCTTCACATCATTTTGAACTAGCTCTGAGCATATCTGGGAGTTTCCTCCCAGGTTTCTAACATAGCTAAAGAAGGCCTTATGATTGTCTTTTGAGTCTTTAGCTATTTTTCTCTCGAAATTTGCTTTGGATGATTTTATGAGAGCTCTTAGTTTTTTACTTATAGTGATCAAGGGTGTCTTACCTTTTAAGGATTTTGCTCTATCTTGTAGTAGCTTCCTCCTTTTGTTGTAGAGTTTGTTTATGGCTGGGGTCCACCAGACTGGACGCTTGCCTTTGGTACAAAGAGTCTTTGTTTTGCTTGGGATTGCCTTATCCATGCAGTCCTGCAGGTGCTGGTAGAAGGCATTTGTAAGTGATTCAGCGGCTTGAGTACTGTTTTCCGCCCGCTCGGGGCCCTTAAAGGAGACCACACTAGTCTTTAGAAGTGTGAAGTCGGCTTTTGAGAAGTTCTTTACTGTGGTCTTTTTTATTTCAGGTGAGGGTGGGATGAGGACCTCCAGCGAGATTAGTTTGTGATCTGATCTCACCAGTGAGGGGTATACTTCCGGTGTTGAACATTGTGCTCCCATGTTCGTGATGATGAGATCAAGTATGTTATCTCCTCTTGTGGGGATGGTGACTAGTTGTTCCATGGCATTTGAGTTTATGAATTCCAGGAACTTTTGGGCTAGGGTGTTTGGGCTTGAGTAGTGTTCCCAGTCTATATTAGGGTAATTGAAGTCACCTAGTATGATGGTGTTTGGTGATACATTTATCCTCTAGTGTTTTCAGGAAGGCCATGTGAGGTTCCTGAGTTTGTGAGGGTGGCCTGTAACATGCTACAATTTGCAGAGCAGTCTTGCCTATGGTTAATTGTACCTGGATGGTCTCCGATGCATCGTGTGTTGCCACCAGTCTTGAGGTGTGGGTGTCCTTGATGAATATGGATACCCCCCCTCCTTTCTTGGTATTGTCCGGATTTTGGGGCCAGAACGCATGATATGAGGTAAAACCTGATAGCGCTGGGGTGCTCTCAGGAGCCTTGAACCAGGTTTCTGTCACAGCACAGACATCGATGTTCTCCATACTGAGAAGGGCCTCGAGTGCGTGCATTTTGAGATTTAGACTTCTGGCATTGAGCAGCATTACCCTTAGTTTTTCCTTTTTGTGTTCTAGGGTGGTAGGTTTAGAATTTGAGCCTTGCCTAAAAAGGCACTATGGGGGTGGCAAGAGCCTTTGCCAATATCCGGAATCCCAGGGGTGACAGGTGCAAGCCGTCCCTTGTGAAGCAGCGTGGCTTGTCCAGCATGTCATCCCAGGCAGACAGACACTCCCTTTGAATGACACCAGTGTTTAAGCCAATTGTTAAAGCTGATCATCTTATCTCTGTATTGTGGCATCATTCTTGGTGAAGGTAGGATACTGCTCAAGGTCAGGGTCATACCTGCCTGGGCTACATAATCAGAGAGCTCCTCAATGTCTCTTTTCATGTAGTCCAAGGAGGTACGTCTCAGGTCGTTTACACTAGCGTGGACAATGACTGAGTCATATTTGTACCTGCTGTTGAGAGACCTGAGTGCTTGCGTTATGTGGCGGATTCTAGCGCCCGACAGACAGCTTACTGTGACCTTCTCCTTACTCAGTCTGGTGAGCGGGACGTCAGTGTGTCTGACTATGGAGTCACCAATGACTAGTGTGTCTGGCATTGTGTTTGGCCTTAAGGGCTGTGACTGTTTGACACTCTGACTGTGAGGTCTATGTGTTGCAGGTGTTGTGTTCTGAGGTGGTGGTTGTTTGGGTGTCTGCTTTGGTGGCCTCTGCTGTTTTGGTAGATTTTTGATCAGAGCCTCCGAGTATGTCTTTGTGTGTTTATGTGTATGATTTGAGGTTGTAATGGTAATATGTGAGACTGGGTCTATAGTGTGTGTGGTAACCTTCTCCTCCTGACTGGTCTTGCCAATCCTATGTTGAGAGAGCTCAGCCTCCAGTTTGGCCGTATAGTTGCATCTCTCGCACTCTCGCATGTATTTGTGTTTTGTGGGAGGAGGAGAGGGTTGTCTGTGTAAATGAGGAAACAACAATGGCTGACCTCCTGCTTGGTGTGTGTGTGTGTGTGTGTGTGTGTGTGTGTGTGTGTGTGTGTGTGTGTGTATTTGTGTGTGTGTGAGAAAATGCCCCCAATGAATACACCTGGTGGCTAAATGTACTTAGGCTCAAACCCTGTACCTTGGGTGCAGGAAAAAGAGCCTAAATTCCCTAGCCACCATCGCTTTTGAATTTATGCCTCATATTTTTGTTCTGTTCCTCATTAAATCTATGGCAAATCACTGAAGGATTGAAGTCACTAAACAATGACAGGCATTTGAATTTCAGACTTCATATTCTTTAGAAAATAAATGGTGGTAACACAAACCCTTTTATTCTAGAAATTGTTTATAAGATCACTATTTGAAATTTGTCCCTATTTTAGGGCTGTATTCCCCCATTATTGGCTTTGTCCAGGTTTTTTGTGCTAAGACGTTGAGAGCTATGGTGAAAAGTGAGAACTGAATTCACTAAATGGTAGCCATTTATATTTCAGTTTTTCTGTCTTTTAGGAAACTGCTGATTTTGCATAGTGGTATGTTTCTCTGACTATAGTACACAGGGTCCTGGGTTCAAGACTTGGCAGTGAAATGCATGGTGATAACACAACATTTTATTCTAGCAATTTTACAAAATTATACAAGCAATGTTTAAAATGTGTCCCTGTTTTTTGGCTTTTTGTCCCCCCCCCCCCCAAAAAAAAAACTGAAATTGAAAATTAATGTGAGAAGCTGTGCAAGATGCCTATGTTTTACACTACCTTCATTCTATTCATATATATATATATATATATATATATATATATATATATATATATATATATATATATATATATATTGTGTGTGGAGGTAGACTTTTATGATGGAAATGTTCTGAATTGAGCAGTTTTGTCATTATTGGTTTATGCATTTTGTTTCATTGCCTACAGCAAAAATGTTCAAACAATAAATTTAAAATGCAAGTGTGCTGTATTATACAAGGAATATAATTTAATAAAGTCAGGAAGGTGTATCAAGGAACGCATGTATGTTTCTTGTTTTGTGTGTAAGGTGCCTATGATTTGAAAACAGCCCAAAGGTAATCTACATCCTCCACTGGCCAGATGCATTTTCTTTGGATGTGGTGTGGGTTTCAATGTGGTTTCAATGAATGTGAGTTTCAAGGGGAGAGAAGTTTTAATGCCAAGTCTCTTTTCATTGTGAGACAGTATTGCTTTGTTTAGCAGATGTCTATTAGTGTCTGCGCATTGTGCTATAAAATGTAAAAATAAAATCCAGATAATCATTGTAGTAGTAAAGCAGTATGCACACATTAGTGTTCATGGTAAATGGGGGAAAATAGCCAGGTAATGGGACATTGGAATGGCTGCAGGGGGACTCTAGTGCCAGCAATGCATCTATCCATGTGACGTACATTGTAGCTTGGATGGACTTCAACACCACCCTATGTGGGAAAAAATGCATTTGCAATATGTCCCCTTACATAGTTTTGTCCTACTTTATTGTTTGCCTACTTTGCTTTGCTTTGCTGGCATGTATTCCTTAATGTGGGCTCATGTTGCCTACCTCCATTTATAGGTTTGGCATACATCTTGCACATATGCATGGTATGTGTTACCCTTCTATTGCTTTATCATCCATTATCATATAGTTATCATATAGTTTTATTGTTAGAATGCCACCTTGTGCCAACCTTTTGATCATTATACACATGCAGGACTTATGTACACAAGTTTTGGCTATTGCTTGCATTACATCCATGTATGTGAATAAGCAACAAATATAGAAATATGACAGAAGCTAAAGATAGCATTCTTGGAATGTTGCTATATAAAGCAGAAATTATACGGTGTATACATGAATGGCACTGTGGTGGTCTATGATTTAAGTGAAGGAGGACTGCCCATATATAGCAGCCACACTTAGATGATATAACATGGCACCATCATTGCTAAGATATGCCACACACAAAACCAGTATGCCAGTGTGACAATCAATACACAACGGTATCATCGAAAGCATGGGGGCAAGGACATGTCCTTTTGGTGAACAGATATTACATGGTAGATGACAAAACATACCCTTCTCACTGTATGACATGTGAACAATGTGGAAAATATTTGCAAGCTGTTGTTAGTTCCATGCATGTATACATTCTTGTATCAGCAGATACAGATTAAGTGTAAAATTCATAACTGTGACATACAGAACTACAATGCACTGGGCATCATGACAACAATATGCTGCACTGCATTAATAAGTGTACATACATCCAGACAGATGTAAGGAGTACCACACCTACCGGCATACAGCAATTTATGCATCAAGTGCAGCATTTCATGGATGTCACCATGATTATGGCATGTCAAAAGACGGAATGTACATCATGTTCCAGGTGCAACATAATGCAAAATGTCACATGACATCTGCATTGTAAGGGCAAACATGTATCACATAAGCATTGTAGCAATATGCTATGCATGTACAAGTGTGCCTATATAGTTCAATTGTTTATATGCCAAAAACCATGGTGACAGCTGTGCACAAGTGGATCACACAGACAATAATTATGGTTTTGAGTCCCTGCTGTGACCGGGCTGAACATCATGAATGATCTTGCAGTCTATTTCCTTAAATGAGTCTCTCATGGCCCGAGCCATGTTCTGAAAAAAACTCTATCAGGTCCCTCATCTGTGTCTGAAAGACATCAGTCATCACCTCCCTGAGGTGATCCCAAAAATTGTCTGCCTTTGCTGGTTGTCTCCTCTGGGATTCAGCAGGGATAGCAGAATGTGCAGGTCCAGGTCCATCCTCATCATCATTATCGTCTCCATCATGGTCATCATCATTAGAATCTGCGTGATCGGGCAGTGGTCTGGCACGTGTTTGTCTCCAGCATATGATAGGAGAGCGGCTACGGGTCCCATGCCCTGTCAAGGTGAAACACGTAACAAGAAAGAAAATACATAATATGCATTCCTGCAGCTATATGAACACACAACATACCCACTGTGACACAATCCACAGGCAGAAAACATTCAGTTTGATGCATCACAATAACATAAGTCCAAACTTGAATCTACCACTGTATGTGATGTAAGGCATGAATCCAAACCATAATGATGAAAAACACTTTTTTATCAGTCTGCACATTCCTGCGCAAAACATGGATGTCATAAAACACAAACAGATGTAAATATAATGAATGTAACAGACATTAAGTACTATGCCTTCAACATGATCCCTGCATATGAGAAAAAGGTATATCACCATACTTTACAGATGTTATTAAAACCTACTTCTAATATGATATGGCCTATAATGATTATGTACAAGGTGTATAACAGAACCAAATGAGGCTAGCGGTTGGATTGTCATGCATATGACACATTCCCAATATCCTATTAGCAATATTTATGGATATCAATACATACCTATGTCACTACATCTATCATGGAATATAAATAGGTTATAAATTTTTCCATGATATGGTATGGATTACACAACTTATCTTGGGAAAACCTGCCAGTTACCTGACCAACTGGTAACCAGCCAATATTACACACAATAAACATGTGCACAACCAATACAAGTATATAACATGACCTGTGAGGACTAACATACCATTACACTATGGTATACAACACTGATAATATCCATACTGCAAAACACATGCCAAGTGCTGCACTGTAACTAACAACATAACTACTAGGAATGATAGCAAACAATAGTTAACATATATTCCCTACAAATAGATTATCTGAATAGATGGAAGAACTGCTTCCGAGTTTCTATGTTGTATGTGTGCCTCACACATTTATGTCAAGGTTTGAATATGTAAATCATTCCCAACTACAACCCAGGTGTCTGTGCAAGTAATGTGTCATGTTAGCTCCCAGATAACCTATTTGTATTATGAAGACATAATAAGAGGAAAAATTAGTAGGAAATATAAAAGCTACATGCAGATGAGATGAGCAGTGCAACATGGTCATTGGCTTACATAACACCCTAGAATAAATGGGCAGTCATAAAGACAATGGCATCACATAACATATACACTGTTAGGTTATGCACAGTGTAGTTCTGCTGAGTGATTATGTAACAGACTAATATAAATGAAGATCGTGAGTGGCTATATTTACAATTCCTAAACAAAGAATACAAGTGTGTCATACACAAAGCATCACCAGTCCTATAGGCAGAAGTATTATCCATGTTGAACAGAAGTATCTGCCAAACACAATCTGCAAACAGCAAACATCCAGTCCATATATGAAGAATCACAGAATATAACCTATAATACAAACAGCAAAAAAAAAAAAAAAAACAGTTTGGAGAACCTGTGATTCAAGCTTGCAACTCACAGCTCTGTTTACAGTCTATAACTGACACCTGCTTAGCTAGTTATTCCATCTTAGTTGCAATTATATGGAATAAATGTAATTAAACAACTCAAAGGTATGACTGTGCAGGGAAGGAATAAAAACATGGCTCAGGACGTCCATATTACATGCTAGTTAAATTAGAAACTAAAGTTTCCTATATGCTGTGCATTTGTAAACCAAAACATGCAAGCCTGACTGCATATCAGCACACTGGTCACAACAACAACAACAACAAACACAACTGTAACATTTCATAGCTCAGAGTCCATAACTGCTCTTAACAGTCATATATATATCAGACTAACTGTTCATCACATACATCAAAATATAGGTTAGGTAGGAGGGCAGAAAAGGTCTAATTAGAATTTATTGTTCCATACCAAATCACACCTCACAAATGTCCCTGATATTCGGGGATGTCCTTGATTTTGACTCAAAGTGTATCTTTGTCCCTCACACTCTCTCCTAATAATACTAGGAGAAAGGTTGTGAATTGCACTTATAAATAATGACAATAAGTAGAGGTATAAACTACTTTAACTTTGGCAACTGTATAATATTTCTCATTCTCGTATACTGTCACTGACACAAATAGTACTAACATAGAAAATGTGTCCCTGATTATCCCTGATTATTTCTGAATTAGTCCCTGATTATGTTGAGATGTATCCCTAATTGGTTGAGAGCTATGTTCCAAGTGTACAGGTGAAGTATCCTATGGTTAAAGCCTTACACATAAAGCTATATTAACATAGCTGCTAAGAGCCAGAAAAATTACAAATAATAGAGATACACTATAGGCATAAGCATGTATAAAATAACTGCAAACATGAATAAGCAGGTATCTGTACAAGTATTTTCAAAATGTTTACACAGACAGATAAAAATGCAATGTAAGCTGTCTGTTGCATGGATTTAAACTCCCATTACATCCATGATATATGTATGTTGGCTTCTAGCTTAAGAAGTTGAGCTAATAAATAGCACAATACCATGCCTCAAACTACTGTTGGACGTATCTGTCCATATTCCTACAGATAACAGAGGAATACACATCCATCTGACACCTAAGCGCTATAGGCTTCCATGCTCCACACACAACTGAGATGTGTGACAGCCAGATTTCATTATGTTTTACAACGTACAACAGCTGGTAGACATGCCAGCCTGCAATGGACTTACAGAAATGTGATAAACAAACAGATATTTAATAATAATGTACATTTTCTAAAGCAGCATGGACTAATATAAGTCAGTATGAGTCAGTATTCACATATACAGAAATATACTGTCCAATGGTCTCAAAGTATTAAGGATAAAGGAGAAATGTTTAGTCATCTGAGGCCTGGGTACTATAGGCGTCAGTGAAACATGGCCATGCTGGATGTGTAAACTGATATACTGTATAAATTGGAAAACAAACAGGTCTTATGTTCAATAGTATGTACATCAAAAATAATATTAAAGAAATAACTACCATGGGAATCAAACCTATATTTAGGGGAACACTTACTTTACCTTATTGTTTAAACAGATGAGCTAAGTCACAGAACAGCTAAGCCATGATTCCAAAAAGAATATGTATGTAGTATTGGTCACAACTAAATGTGTAACTTTCACAGGAATCTACAGATACACTGGGGATCATGACACTTACTGTATATATATATATCTTCTGGCTGTCTCCGAACCTCAGTGACCCTCTGGCGAAGATCCTCAGTGTCTCTCCGATGCATACCATTGTACCTTTGGCAAACCTGCACTCCAGTTCAGTAAATGCCAGTTTGATGTTGGTGTTCTATCGCAATCCGGTTTCAGATGTCGATCACAGCAAAAATCTGTGGCCTTGGTTGCTTCCACTACAGCATAGACAGTCAGCATCTGGGTGGTCTCATCCTGAGTCTAATCTGTTGTCCAGACACACTGAAGCCTCCTTACACTAGCCATGTTGATGATAATTTTCAGATTATCATGCTTCCAAAAATTATTCATTGAGGTTCCACTCAGTTTGCTGGTAGCATTGATGTGATCTGTAAATACATCAAAATCACATTTTAAAAGTGGTGTTTATACAATGTTATCAGATCATTGGAGGGTAATGTGCACATATACATATAGATATATGGTCTGAGGAAGCCACGGATAGTGGTGAAAGTGCTTACTGAATATTAAAGTTCTTGGTTTATTTTATGTGGCCTGGAGCTATACTTCATACAACTGCTATTATATTTTTCTTTACTGTTACTTTTACCTGTTTGGTGGGACAGTTTACGTTTACCAGCTGGTTGTTTGCCTGTTTTTTGTTACTTATTCCTGAATGATAACGAACCTCATTAATTATGTATGGAGCAAATGGGACTTAAAAGTTGTGTACATTTAGATGATTTTACTTTCAAGTATACCCGACTTATATATAGGTAGCTTCAAATGTAATATCGCACCTGCTGTCAGTGCTTTGGTGGGATATATTTCTCACATTAAAGATTTATGCCATTATAACTCCTTAGAAATGCATGTGTACATGCTCAAATTGATGTTTGTCTTCAATACCGCATGTATGTGACTTATTACAGGGGTGTAGGATTGACCTGTATGCATACAGGTGGGTACATCTGCATCACTAACAAGCAGGGATTTCACATATGCACTTGTACAGATAAATGTAAAGAGCCCCAGTGAACAGTACATATGGACACACTGTGAAAACATCCATATGTACTGCTGGTAACCCTGTACATTCTGTGGTATACTTATGGAAAAGAATGTGTTCTGAGAGTATCCGTACATTGCATGTTCACTGATTATGTTATGGATATTTACTCATACTTAGTATTATGTGTACTATAAATAGTGTCTCAACAAAAAATATATCTGTGTTCATGTCTGGTTAACTTGTATTGTCCTTGGCATGCTTATGGATAACAAAGCTTTCCTTCAGTTTCTCTAAGTTGTACAATTGCTACTGTACAAATACTTTCTGACAGTAGTAGTTATTATTGAATTTCATGTCATGCAGATGAAATGGAGATAGCACTGACTGCTCGCTGTTGATTGTACTGTTCTTGCATAACAGTTAGTGTTACTATGACTGCTTGTTTTTCACAGGTTTTTCTATATAGGCTTGTGTTGCATATCATCTATCGACAGTACATGTCATTATTAGGATGTGTCTCATGAACTGTGGTTGTGTTTGACAGCCATCCAACATTATTAGTTTACACATATGTTATGATGAGTATGTTAAAGTGTGAAGGGCATGCATATGGTACTGAATGTGTGGCACAGTAGCATTGTGGTCGGCCTTCCACTGTTGTGATATCCCCTGTAATGGGTTCAAATCCCACATACCACCTCTACAGGTATGACAAGTTATGTTGTTACATGTTCAGACATTGTTTTCATATCACATATATTGTTTTATATGCACAGTACTATACAGGACAGGCACTATTTTATATATAGTTTTGCAGCACACACAAATGAAGAGAAAGTCAATTGACATATGTTGCTGACATAATCATGCCATATGTGGGCCCCTGTGTGTATATAACTGTCTTCCAGATGGTAAATAGACCCAGGGACAACAATTTTTTACCACAAGAGAATGAAATCATGATTGATGCTCTGCACCAGCATAGATTTAGACTTCTTAGACAGGCAGGGAAGACTGTTTGGTGGAATACTGAGTGGATTGACCTTACCAACATGATAAATGCTGTGGAAGGTTACAGTAGATCCCAGGAGGATTGTCCCTGATGGTGTCGAGCCAACAGGATACACTGGTACGAGAGGCCAAGGGATGCCTCAGATGGTGACCTACCAGTGACTCCCCCAGACAAGTTGACATGGTTTCTGACATTCCTGCATACAACAAGGGATTATTGATGTATACCCAGTGGTGGAACTGAATCAGGTATGCCAGGCCGCACATGTATGTGGTACTTTGCAGAACATTCTTGCATATAGAATACTTCATTGCAGATTGTTGTTGCATGCATATTCACGTATTGTTATTATTGAGCTGTAGCAGCAGCTCTGTGCTGTGCACATGGGGGCACACATGCTGACAACAACTAAGGTAAGTGTAATGGCATGTTATTGTACAGGTGCAGTACATACATAACACTTTTAGCAGCATGTGTAATGTTGTCTATATTCATTTGCACAGGTTCATCCACTTCTGCACAGCAGCAGAACATGACAGTGAGTGTCTCCATATATTGTTACTGTCACCATTACCTGTTATTGCCTCTACCACCTGTCATGCTAGTGGTGTATACTGACATTTTTAATGTTTCCTGGCCATTGTAACTAAAGATAAATCTTCAGGAGACATGAGCTGTGCAGGTGCAGTGAAAGAACAAGCATGGTTTTCCACCATGTTCATAGATGGCAGCACTGTGTAGCACACCTGTATTGTATGAAATGAATAGAACAAGCGTGGTCTCCCACCATGTTCATAGATGGCAGCACTGTGTAGCACACCTGTGTTGTATGAAATGAATAGAACAAGCGTGGTCTCCCACCATGTTCATAGATGGCAGCACTGCATAGCACACCTGTGTTGTATGCAATGAATAGAACAAGCATGGTCTCCCACCATGTTCATAGATGGTAGCACTGTGTAGCACACCTGTGTTGTATGAAATGAATAGAACAAGTGTGGTCTCCCACCATGTTCATAGATGGCAGCACTGCATAGCACACCTGTGTTGTATGAAAGGAATATCACTTTTTTCATACATGCAGACATCTAGCCAACATTTGCACCATATGTCAAGTATCACCATATCCTGTTACTGTTGTGTATATGACATCATGCACCGCTGCCTGCATTCATGACTCTATTGCATACCCACATGTTATGCTTGTTTTGTATTTTCCCACAACAGGATCTGCATTTTGAAAAGTGACACACTCACCACAGAGGGAGGGTGTAACTGTTATGCTATTTCCTCTGTTTCCTATATATCAGTGCTGTTACTCCTATTGTTGCCCTCCATTAATACTGTGTCCTTCTACCTTTGCATAGGGCAGCTGCCATTGGCAGGTCAGTTGCAACCATCCGGTATGTGTATATATTACCTACTGTGTGTTATACCTTTGTTGGAATGATACATGCTTAATAATACTGTCTGGATGCCTTCCTTTCCCTGCAACAGTTGCATTTCAGCCCTCACCTCTGGTACTGGATTCTCACAAGGACATGTCAGGTGTGTCTTTTGTTGTTATATATGTTGCATATGTAACATAATTGTCATCTCACTATTATATAGTTTCTATGGGCCACATTTGGATACAAACTCTTGGTAAGTCCTTAACATCTGTAACATTGTAGTAATATAATTTTGCCATAGTTCACTACTGAACTCCAACATGTGATATACGTGAGTTTATCTGATCTGTATCATCTGTCTCTCCTTTTAGCATGTCCACTGTCTGCATCCTCAGTTAGGCCATCCTCTGATCCCTCGGTGGGATGTGATGGGTCACTGTGCTAGCAAGGCTCCTGGCACACAGGACTCAGTTTAGGTGATATAGTCCAGACTGTCATGTGGATGAGGCTGTAGTCTCAGATGTGGAGGAAAACATGTTCAGCCACTCTGACGATGTGGTGACATCAGATGTTGGACAGAACGATGCCTGTGCACCACAGTCCCATGTTGAGTCTGCTGGGACATTTGATCCACTATGTTCTGTAGTGTCATTCTGACCCTGTGGCAATGATGAATGCTGTGTAAACCACTGACACTTCCCCAGAACAGAGTGATACTGCCCAGTGCAGTACATGTAGACCTGTAGCTGGTGTGCATGGGTGTGTGTCAGAGGGTGCCCACCTACTCCTACAGGCAAATAAACATTCCCAGCAATGTCATGGATCTGACATTTGTGTATTTGCCAGTGCCATGGATCATGTTGCACACCAGCTGTGTGTGTGTTACATGAAGGGCAGGAGTGCAGGCACAATGAGGTCATGGTGGCATTGGCTTCTCAGAATGACAGCATGTTATCTATGGCATGACCTGTTGAAACTCTGGTTATGGAAGTGCTACAGCAGTGCCATAGTACGAACCGGGTTTTGTGTACCCTGAGTGTGCTTAGCCAAATGCCACATGGAAGAGACAAAACCCCCTCAATATACCAATCCTGGTCCACCAAGCATCAATGTCTGTGCTGCAATGTGCAGGCATATCTGCTGCTGGCCAATCCAGTATGGGCCTAGCAGTCACAACCAGTCACTCAAACCCATGTTCTTTCCCACAGTGTGTCTCCACATGTTGATGTTGCCTCATCAGTCTCCTCTGTGGAGCAACATGGGCCAAGTGTTTCCATATGTGGCAGGGGCAGCCAGGACTTTAGCATTAGACATCAGTATGGACACCCTAGACTACATTAGAGTAACACTGACATTTGATCCACTATGTCCTGTAGTGTCAGTTTGACCTTGTGGCAATGATGAATGTTGTGTAAACCACTGACATTTTCATCTCTCTGTGGCTGTTGTGAAGTCTGTTGTCAGGGGAGTCTCTCACTACTTTACATTATTATATGTTACTAGTGATATTGACAACAGTTCTGCAGTATGTGCTGACTTGCTTTCCTGTTTACATTATTTGCTAGTGGAGAGATAGGGATAGGGTTCACAAAACTATGTTCCTTGTTGTCTGCCACAGACACACACCACTGTGAGTCTGTATGCATATCTGTGTCACGTGTGGCCTGAGTCAATAGCCCCTGTCATGATTGCTTTGCATTCATATTGTTTTATGTTATGATTACATTTTTATGAATGATGTTCAGTGTGTATATCTAATGGTTAATTTCCATTAGATGCAATTGATGCTGTTGCTGTGGGTCAACACCTGAACATCAGTCTTTAATCTGTGTACTTCATTACGTGTGGCTTGTTATCACTCAAAGGTGTGCATCAGATGCTGCCATGTTGCCTGAGCCAGGACCTGTGGTTGCATTCTCTATTGCCCACACCTGTTTCTTCCAACACCTGCATTCTCTAGCTCCTCCTCTGATAGCTCTGACATGTCATCTTCAGACATCTGGGGTCACCTGCAGAGGGCAAACTGCCAGGTGTGGTTGTTTGCATATTGTGTAGCATGGTGCACACATTAATCATCTGTGCTGCCTTTTCAGGTATGTATTGCAGTGCACCCCCGGATGTGTACAGATATGCTGTGTGATCTACTGTAGGCCTCATCGGCAGGGTTGTATGGCTCTCTGTATGGTGCCATTAGCAATGGCTCAAGTAGATACCCATACTCACCTGTTGAGGGGGGTTGAACGCATATGTTGTCATCATGTGTAAAGTTGACATGGATGTATTCAGCTTACATCCTAGCTGTGTTGCTCTACTTACCTAGTAATAGTCCCTCAGGAATTTTGCTGTGTACAACAAAGCCCCCAGACTACATTCCCTCCATATGGCAGCATTGTGGACTCTACCAGGGTGTGTCACCAAGATATTTCTTATGCTGCCATCTACTGTACACACCACCTGACAGCTCAGTGATGGCTACCCCTATTTATATATCTTTCTGCTTCTGGTTCCATGGGGGTCTTAATAGGGATGTGAGTGCAATCTGTTGCAACAAGCATATTGGGGAAGTTGGTGATTTTATAGAACTGGTGCATCACGTTTTGGTGCTCCATGGGTATAGATGGGAAGTGTATATGTTCATCTACCTTGGTGTACATTCCTGCCAGGAATTATGCCAGGATGCAACTGGTAGCTGTCTGTGACACTCCTACAGCATCTCCCATATGCCATTGAAATGTCTCTGACACCAGTACACCTAGGCACAAACAGACTTGGGTTTCAAGGGATATGGGGTTGCCACACAATGTATGCACAGACATGTGTAGGGTGAACATATCACACACAGCCTGCACTAGCTGTCTTTCTAAGTGCTACCTGTCAATAATGTCTTGATCTAAAAGCTGGCTTAGTTGTAGGCTGTCTGACTGTCTAGATGGCTGCCTTCTGGGACACAGAGCCATATCATCCTGTACGGCTTGCAATACCACAGCCTGTTGTAGTTCATTCACTTTGGTTTGCATTTTTTTTTCTGTATTGATACAAATTCCATAGGATTCCATGGGTAATAGCTTCCTTGCCTCGTGTCACAGTATGGCATTCACAGAGGATTTTGGAAACAAAGTTGGCGAAGCACTTTGTCAAATTTAAGTTGCATTGGGACATATATTGTGGTTTGGAATCTAATGGGCATGCACAGAGTCCGTAATTATTCTTATGATGAATAAATTATTACTCAGACTAATTCCAGTTAATCTTCTGAAATTGCATCTACAGTGAAAGTCTTCCTTCAGTGTTCTGCACTGAACACACCTATCTTTTGGAATCCACTCCTACATTTTCTTGTCTTTGAAACTCGGCTGCACTGCAAAATCCTAAAGCAAACCATCCATTTGACTACTTAGCACATAAGAACTGCACTGAAGAGAATTTCATGTTTGCAATGCTGTCCATGTGTGTAAATGAATTTCAAGAACTCCACAGTCACAAATCTTAGCTTATCAGTGGTTAACATTTGGTGTCCTGGCAAATATGGAAGTTGGTATTACAAACAATATATGTAAGCTTGACTACAGATGTCCATTAGAAATAATGCTTTGTTTAACACAGACAATTTTATGACTCTCTGAATGGAAACACATTATGCAATCTATGTTGTTGTTGTTGTCTTTTGGCTTTGCCCGGTTAGGGGTCGCCACAACAGAACTCCAGTCCGCTAATGATTGGCAGTAGATTTTTACGAACGCCGAGGTGCCAGCTCGACATTCAACCTTCAATGAAGGCACGCCCATTTACGTATGTCTTTCGAATGCCCACCCAACTGCGGGGAGGACATGCAGACTCCACACAGAAGGCACTCCCCGCACTCCAGCCATGAATCAAACGGGAGAACCTCTTCATTTCCATAAATAATTCATAAAAATGAGTTCTGGGATTGTGTAAGTGTTTGTAAATGTGCAAACCATAGCTAAGTGGCACATTGGGGTCATATGTAAAGTAGTAATGCATAGCAGCAAAAATCCTAGAGAAGCACTTTTTTGACAGAAACTGTGTTGTGAAAAAATGACATGCAATTTCATGTAAAAAAGTTGTGCAAAATGAGTGCAAATTTATTTTCCATATTCAAAGATATTTATTTACAACAGAAAGAAATATGAATTTACACTATAATAAGAGTTTTTGTGTTTGTGTCTTACTGCTTTGCTTATATTTAAATTATTATCTGTTTGCTTACACTGTTGACATCTTACTATGTCAAACATATTTTGTGACATGTACTTTGATGGCTCCTTTGAGGCTATGTGAGCCAGAGAAAAAGAGACAGTATTTTGTTTTTTAGTTTTTTTTTTCTTTTAAGATTTTCATGTGAAGATATAAGTTTGTGACTAATGCACCATGCAAAATGTTTTTAAATGTTGTGTGATATTTTTGTTGTGAGATTTTATACTGCATTATTATTTTGTCTGCAATGTTTTGGGGTAAAATCAGAGACGATTCTAGCACTAGGCAACTTAGGCAGCTGCCTAGGACCAGAGAGCTGGTTGTGGAGCCCACTGCTGACTTTAAAATACTTAAAAATACTCCATGGATGGCTTTAAAACATGTTCCATTAAGGAACTGAGAGCTGACATCAACACTCGTGCAGAATGGAGATCCAAGAGATGACATATGCACTTGGGTAGAACCACGGAAGAGAGAGATATCCAGCATGTATGGAATTAAGGGAAAGCTCTGCTCATTACATCAGTGAGTGAGAGATTTTGATTTAGGAACAAAAGCCAGACAGTGTTTTACATGGCACAACTTTATACCAGGAGATTTGATTATTGTAGCATATAAACAAGATGTGTGTGCATGTGTAATGCCCTAATTAGATGCACTTTTAGTTAAGTGATTTGCTCTAACTCAAACCCTACAACCTTATTCATAAGGGGCAAGAGTTTTAGTCTTCCACATCAGCCACCAGGTCTCCTTCCAAACTTTCTTTCTTGTGGTTTGCAGTCTGTCAGTGTTAATTATAGTTTCACAGTTTTGTAGATCATAACATAGATTTTGATGTAAAACCTGTTGTTCAGTTAACTTTTTAAGTGATTAAGAGTAGTCTGCTCTTATCTCTCTCCAGTTTTGCAGAACATCTCTGATTTTTACCTCTTATTTATGCTCTCACTTGTCCTGAACAAGTGACTTAACCAGGAACCAATAGGGGTTATTGGGGCCAACTTGGATTTTTTTTAATTCTGGGTTAAAGGCTGCTTTTAGTTTTT
>NC_056731.1:797682889-797717889 GCF_019279795.1 Protopterus annectens | reverse complement strand
TTAAAGACTCCATATGCAACATGTTGGTACCCTGATCTATTTGTTTGCATAATATGGATGTCCAGATGTGTGTGTGCTAGATCTTTCAACATCATCTGGTATTATATGGACTTGAGTCCTTTCCCCCCCTCCCTTTTTAATTTCTCCAAATCTTTTGGGTTTCTAATACAGTGATGGGAATGGACCCCATTCCTAAGTCAAAGTACGATTAAAGTTCATGAAATTAGTATTGTTTCACTCTTTGATGTGAGCCAAAAGTGTTCCTTGCAGCATCCACAATGTGCCCAGTAATGCCATCTTCTGTAATTCGTATGGAGTTACTTGTATTTGGTAGCATATCTAAATATGATGGTAGACTCCCTTTTTTATAAGACCCGTTGCTCCTATTACTACTGGAACTGTCTGGGTATCTTTCTTCCACATCGCTCTCATTTCTGCTTGCAAATCCTGATATTTTATAACTTTGTGTGTCTCTCTCTCTCTCGCTCTCTGTCTCTCTGTACGCAGGACACTGTAGTCACTGGGTGAGACGATTTCAATGATCAATGCTACTTTTGTCTTCTTTTCTTGGACCCCTAAGGATCCAGTCTGCTGCATTAGATAATTAGATGTGGTAATTCAGTGTAGACTAGACGGTGTACTTTAGCAGCATTGCATATTAGTAATATTTGGTTTTATCTTTTAAAATGTGGGAGGAAGTGGGAGACCTTGTTGAAGTCTCACAGAAAGGGCATGCAGACTGTAGATGACAGGTTCACAGGGGAATTGAACTAAAGAGCCCAAGTGCTGTGACAGATTCTGCTGCACTATGCGCCATTGTATATAATGTTAATTTTTTTTGTTGCAGTTGGGAGGGGATATAATGGATAGTTACCCCTTCTTCCCAAATATGAGGACTATGCTGATGGAGGATGGGTTTGCATCCCACCTTTGCCAGCCAGTGTACCACCTAGGTATGGTTGGGACAGAGTTTTGCTACTAGGATCTGCATCACTGCTCCAAGTAGGATTGGTGGCCATTAAAGGTATGTGCAGATCGGATCCCTATCAAATGCTCAAGTTTCAAAACTTCGAAGACCATATGGCCGAGACCATATGTCCAAAGTTTTGAAATCCCAAACAATTTGTATTAAGATTGCTGTACAGCACGGAACTCGGGATTTGCCATTTTCCTCACTGTAGTTTGATCTCAGAGCTGGTATATATAGGCAGCAGGGGATGTTTTATTTCATTTTTGTGTTTGTTTATTTATTTATTTTTTTTTGGGAGGTTTCAAAACATCAGCCATATGGGCTTCGATGTTTTGAAACTTGGAGCATCTGCTAGGGATGCGTGCAGGTCACACCATTGATACTGACCCACACACAATTTTAAAGAAAAATATTCACAAATCTGACTCGGTAACCAGTTCTGCAAATGTAATCTTTCTCCAAGGGTGTCAAGGGAATATGCACTTCTGCTGTTTGTATAAGTTTTTAACATACACACACGGAATAAACACTGTCCCTTTCCACAGATGAGTCTTTGCTCTAGCACTCCCGTTCCCTTTTTCATGACTCTCTGTGAACCCCATTGTTTTCCAATGCCTCATATCCAAGGCCTTTGATACCGTTTCCATACCCAAATTACTTGCTCTTTCCAATCTGAACCTCAACGCTTCTGGTCTCCTATGGTTCCAAAGCTATCTAGATGGCTACCAACAATCATTAAAATGGTAAAACACACTCTTTCATCCCCACACCCACTCACACTAGAAGTTCCACAGGGCTCCATTCTTGGGCCACTACTTTTTAGTATCTTTGCAAACAATCTGAGTACCGCCACCCCACTAGCCTCAATTATACAGTAAGCAGACGATTCAGCACTTACTTGTGCAGCATCCACCTTAGATCACCTCCAGATCATAACACAGACATCCTTCTCAGAAACTGAACTATGGCTATATACCAGCTCATACTGAACCCTAATAAAGCAAAACTTATGATATTCCAACCACCAAGATCCTCTTTCCCTCTACCTCCTTCTCTGTCGCTGCCAGCAACAATACAATAATCTATCCTGACTCACAGACAAAACTACTAGGAGTCACCGTTGATAACAACCTAAAATTTGACCTACATATATCACAAACTATTAAAAAAGTTCACAAAAAATGGGCACCTTCTATAGAAACAAAAAGTATCTAACTGACAGCACTAGGGTAACCATTGCAAGAACCCACCTCCTATCAACACTACTTTATGCCTCGCTAATTCAATTCTCATAAACCTTATGAAGACAGACTTAAAAAAATGGAAACATGCTATAATAAAATAGCTAAATTTGCCAGTGATTGTCCACACTGCACCCACCATTGTCATACCTTAAAAAAACTATCCTGGTTAGAACTGCCTCAGCTACTATTCTACAATCAACTAACTATGGCACACAAACTTAAGTACCAGCCCCAAAAAAGTGCCCTACTAAACATCCTTCAACCCCACACCACCAACCATAGCTTACGTTCAATACATAGATCTCTACTACAAGTGTCCAAATCCAGCAGTACCACAGGCAACTCCCTATTCTCACACCAAGTAGCAAAAAATGGAACTCATTCCCTCATTCCATTAGATCCACATTCAACTTCTGTTACTTCAAACATGCTCTAAAACAGTTCCTAAATGACTCATGGCTTTGTTCTTTAGCTAAATAAATACCTGCTTATCTTTATATACCCACCAACTACCTCTAACTCTTCAGCTCTTTATCTTGCTCATGTATTCTACAACTGCTGCTATCTAAGCTCCTAATATTCTCTTTTCAGCTGCCTCTATATATTATGCTATAATCTCTCTATTGTTCCATAGAAATAGATTTTTTATAATTAAGTGTAGAAAACTAACAAGTTGTAAAACCAAAACTTGTATGTTATGAATTGTTAGTTTGTAGTGCTAGACATTGTTATTGTTGTATGTGGAGCTTTTCTTCCTAGACCTCCATTGAAAATGGGTCTCTATCTCAGTCGGACTTTCCCGGTAAACAAATGTAAAATAAAATACAAATAAAATATCTGTGGTAATTTCCTTTCAAACAAGTTTTTATTTTCACTTGCACATCCAGAAAACTCTCAGAAAGGTTAGAAAACAATGGAGATTTGAACAGTTCTACCAACTTTCTTCCTGATATAGCAGTAGCTCCTCTACTCTAGTATTACTGGCCTAGATGTACACTCCTGTTTTAGTTGAATACAATTAGAAAAAATGATAGACACTAAATTATAATGTACTGAGCAGTATGTCCCTTTGGATGCAGATACCTCAACTTGATAGCCTACTGTGCTGAATAATATCCTCTTCTTGGATAACACACAAGTATCAAATGCAAGAGCTTCTAAGTGAGTAAATAAAAACTTTACATAGATGATGAGTTGATGCAGGATAAATATTCAGAGATTAGGGTATTGCAGAGGATAAGAGAAATAATTAAAGAAGAAATTCAACTAAGCAATATAAGTATTTCAGCTTCCTCTTACTAAAGAAATACTCCCTGTAGCTATTCTAAGTTATTTATGTAGCTATTTCTTTATCTTTGACTGGGATAATCCAACTAGGCAAAACCAATTTTCATTGAAGGGTGAGGGGAAGCTCCATCATGGGTACATTTACACATTTGTCAGTGCATTACATATTTGAACTGCAAATTATAATATACATTTACAATATACATTTACAGTTCAGGAAAGATGCAGTTGATGTAGTAATAGAAATGAGAATGTTAACAGGGATAGCATTGAGGTGTAATCGTTTGGAATATTGTGTTGAATAAAGTACATTATCAGAATACAAGTGTTTTAGTGGAAAAAAAAACAATAGTAGAGAGGTAGTTATTTAGCCATAAAACCTTGGCAGTGAGTTTTGTATCTTTAAATCAACGCATCCTAATTTCAAGATACTTAATCTTGAGGGGATACATATAGTATGATATAGTATAAGGTCGTGGCAAATTGGAGTTTTGTGGAAGAGAGAATCTTAAGCCTATTCTCAACTAGAACAGTACAAAAGAATACCTTGTTAGACAGCTAAAATGGCTAGATAAGAGGAAGATATTTTGGTAGGGTGGTATGAATGAAGTTTTCTCTGAGAGCTGGGTAAGGCCAGATAAGAAAGAAGGATATGTTAGGGAAAGGATCCAATGCATGGGTATGTAGGTAGGAGTAAAAATGATAAAAAAATTAATAGGATGAAACATAAGTTTAACAAGCAGGATCTAGCCAGGTGAAGAGTGGGACCATAATTGAATAAGGTATCGCTTAAGTAATCTTTTGAAGCTAGTGAGTTTTCTGGCCATTCTTATGTTTGAAGAGATTGTATTCCAGGGCTTGGAGAAACAATAGGAATACAGGGAGTCCCCTGCTTTGTTGTTACCCTTCTTTATGATTAATAAGGATGGTAAACCTGAGTGGATGTCCCATATTGGGGAGAAAGGCAGAAGGATATTTTATAGAACTGGACATTTTTCAGGATTATAGATAGTGTGCGTGCAGTAACAAGATGAGAGTATGACAGTAGTTTAGTTTGAGCCAGTTGAGCTGCTTGAATGAACATAACTCCCAGAATAATGAGAACCCTCTCATCAAAGTAAACAGACAGCTAAGAGGCCTAAGTTCAGTAAAGCCACTTTTGTGGTCAAGATAGTCTCCAGGACAAAAAAACAACCATGAAGCCTTCTACAGCTGTGTCAGAAACCTCAAATGCAGCATACAACAGTGTGTTGCACTGATGGATAATGTTGCCACACTCACTGAGACGGGTGGTAGTGGGAATCTGCTGGCTAACAAAGTAAGTTACAGCTTTACCTCCCACTCATCCCAGCCACCTCCCAATAAGTACCTACAAATATAATCCTACAGCTTTAGGCAGCTTGTCCTGGCTTTACTTGTCAAGGCCAAGAACACAGCCTCAATGAGACCTGAAAATATCCTGGGATGCATCCTGAAGAGTCTTAAATATGACCTGTAATGTGGAGGTATTTAACTATAATCTTATAGTGACTTTGTTCCACAAGAATGGAGGACTGCAGTAATCATCCCTCTTAATAAGGGTGGACCATTAACAGATCCCAGAAACTAGAGGCCTGTTAGTCTGACAAGTCTTGTGTGCAAAGCCATGGAAAGAATGATCATGGAAATGGTCAACAAAGACATACAAGACCATCAGACATTAGATTCATCCCATTTTGGCTTTGTCAAAGGAAGGGCATGCTTATTGAACCTTGAGGACTTTATATTAGCAGGCCACCAAATAAATGAATGAGGTTAAAATAGTGTATACAGCCTTCCTTGACCTGGCTAAGGAATTTGATGCAGTACCCTACTCTGGTATTAACAGACTTACAGAATTAGGCATAAACCCCAATATAACATACTGGATAGGCAACTGACTCACAGATTGGACCCAGGAAGTTAGGACTAGTGAGACCACCTCCTCAAACAGGTCATTCACCAGTGATGTCCCTCAAGTATCTTTGCTAAGCCTGCCCCTATTTGGATTTTAATTCTCACAAGTCAAGGCCAGTGTGAATGACCTCTGGCTGACCAAGTTCGCAGGTAATTGCAAGCTGGGTGAAGTCATAGAATTTCTCCAAAACAGTATTATCTTACAAGAGGGACTAACATAAACAGATGACTAGTGCCAAAACCATGACTTAAAATCCAATACCAAGAAATGCATTATATTACCTTTTGGGAAGTCTGCCACCCCAGGGCACTACATCATCAATAAAAACATTTCTAAGAGGTGACCCATTAGTCAGGGATCTGGAAACATGTGTAGACAGTAATCTGGCTTTCGACCAAGATGTATCCAAGGTAGTAAGGAAATTCTT
This sequence comes from Protopterus annectens, assembly GCF_019279795.1. NCBI lineage: Eukaryota > Metazoa > Chordata > Ceratodontiformes > Protopteridae > Protopterus > Protopterus annectens. Next base: position 797,712,025 of record NC_056731.1, on the reverse strand, counting down.
CTTTGTTCCTCAACTTTTATGTAAGTGCATGGCATATAGGTCTAAGGAAGTCACTGTACCTGTATTTGGCCCTCATCATACCCATTAGTGAGTATAATGTCCCCTTCACTATGTACCTGACCAGACAAATGCAGCAACTGGAATTTCAGCAAACCTTCTTTATAGAAATAATGTACTACATAAACAGTGTCCTGTGCAGATTGCCTCAAAGACATATCTCTATAATCGGTCTCCTATGGATGCCTAGCATACAACGCCCATGGTCTGGCGCTTACATCTCTGATGGATAGAGGCAGTCAGTAAGGCATGTTGTAACCAACAGCCACTCTCTATATAAATGTCTAAAACAAATAACACTTGGGACATGTTTGGCTTGCATGGCTAGGCTTATAATGGCCCAGGTGGTCATTAGCCCAGTAGACACATATGGACCTATGTAATTGCTTTCATTTTTATTGCTGTATTAGTACCAATGTCATTACTCAAATTATGTCAATTTAATAAAAGTGTTTAAAAAGAGTTAACTGTGTGTGTGTGTGTGTATGTGCATGTAAATATATATATATATATATATATATATATATATATATATATATATATATAGGTCTACCTGATAACACCGACATGCCAAAACACTGACAACAAAATAACCGACATGAAAAAAACTACAAAAAAAGAAAGTTTAAAAACACGAAACTTCACATGCCCGACAAACCAAAACCCCGACAATCAACAAAACACATACCTTTCGCGAAAAACACACACACAACACAAGCACACCAAAAACCTTACAAACCTACACTAAACCTTACATACACAACTATCTATGCACTAACCTTAACCCAAACCCTAACCCTAAGGTCCGTCACTATCGCACACTTACCTTACCCGCACTCTAACCCTAACTCACTTAATCCTCCCCTAACCCTTAACTCTGTCACTATCGCACACTTACCTTACCCACACCCTAACCCTAACTCACTTAATCCACCCCTAACCCTCAAGTCCATCACTATTGCACACTTCCCTTACCCGCACCCTAACCCTAACTCACTTAACCTGCCCCTAAACCTAAAGTCCGTCACTATCGCACACTTACTTGACCCACACCCTACCCTAACATCCATCGCTATCACACACTTACCTTACCCACAACCTGACCCTAACGTCCGTCCCTAATGCACACTTACCTTAACATGTCGGTGTTCTCAGCATCGGGATTCTCAACTGTTGGTCTTCTCTGTTGTCGATCATCCAGTGTCGGTGTTCTCGTCGTTGGCATTATGCACTGTTGGTGTTTTCAGGTAGACCCATATATATATATATATATATATATATATATATATATATATATATATATATATATCTATATATAAAACCTCATTCTGCATAGGAGGTTACATGCCTAACAATAACAGCAAGACATAAAATGCATTGTTTGTGTTCTCAGTGTTTAGCATCCTGAACAGACTGCAAGGGGATCTCCAGCCTATTGAATCCATTGCCAGAAGTAGCAGATGCTCCTTTCAGGTACAATTTTTAAATAAAGTTGTTGCAGTGGAATTCTCCCTTGAGATGCACTGATCTCAGAGCTAATTATATTAATTTATAACATACAGAGGGTGAAGCACCTTGCATAACAGGGATACGAGGAGCCTTGTGTTCAATAGTGAAATTAAGATTCAAATTCTGCTTCAGAGGAACTTCTTCAAATTCTAGTGTAAACTGAACTCCTGATATTGCTGACTGTATCATGGAATGAACACCGCGTGCAATAATTCAGACTGTGTTTAGCAGTGTTTAGTTTTTCCCTTAAAAGTCAGTTCTTCACTTCAGTTAACCAGCATCCCTTGGTTTCAGTATATCAGATGTTTCATTAACTGTGTGAGCAGTAGTGCTGAGAATGCAGGACTACAGATGTATAACAGTGATATTGTTCTGCTAGCATGTAAATGAGCAGGATTTCCATTGCTAACTTGCTAAACTAGTAATGGTAGGCCACGAGTGAAAACATTATGCAATGACTCTCATCCATTTCTTTTGTTCTTATGCAGTTTATTGCCCAGGGGGGATAATATCACCAATCCTTGCAGCAGTGTCCACAGCTCTTCTCGCCATCATCTTGATAACTGGCTGGTCAGGTAGGAACCAGAACTGGAGTTGCCTGCAGTATCTTGCTAGTCTACGTCCCAAAGAGCACTGTGTTATGCAAAGATGTGACCACTGATTGAATTTGCACCTCATATGTACACAGTAAGTTCATATCACAGAATGGGAACCATTCTGAATCTATGTTACTGCATGGTCATTAATGAGTTAAACTTCTTCATACCCAAACTGCCCCCCCCCCCAAAAAAAAAAACATCACTGAGATAGAAATGTTTAAAGGGTGCCTTTATGAAGGAAATAATATTTTTTGCTCAATGTTAAAAATCTGTTCTTCCTGTCAGAAGACAAATTATATCACACCCTCCATAGAAGCCTTCCTAACTGTAGAAAATATAGACTTCTACTTTCACCCCCTTGAAGTAACTCCTTCCAAGGGAAGCTTAGTACCTTTCAAATGCTGCAATGCAGGTCCAGATCAGTAACTGACTTATCTATCACTCACTCCAGCTCCCCAGTCTGGCATCCTTCAACTCTAAATTGAGTGAAAAATAAGGGTCTTTTACACAGCAATTTGAAATATAATACAATTCAAAAGACATGCGACTGGAGCATTTCTCCCCGGACCTCCGCAGAAAATAATCGGACTTTCCGATCAACAAATGTTAAAATAAAAAAAATAAAAAAGTCCTCCTGTTTGCACATTCAGTCTTGCTATTCTGGTACTTGCACATAAAAGTCTTGGGATTTTAATTGTTCCTGCATGGGATGGTATGTAATAATTTGGATTTCTTTCCTTCTTTTTTGATCATTAGATCAAAAGTTCTAAAAAGCACCCCACAGCATATATAGCCACACACTTTGTGAGGGGCTAGTGCACTCCAGACCCCTCTCTTAATTAAATTATTTCCTCCACAGTTACCACAGTGCAGTCGTGGCAAGGTAGGATGTGTTGTAATCATGCAGGAAAAGTAAAGAAGAAGTGTAGAAATGATTCCTTACCAATGATTTATTTTTTTCTTTTCAGGCCATCACTGAATGAAAAGGTTGTTAAAAAATGTAACATACATTTCAAAGTCTCTGGAACCCTGTGACTTCTTGGGGTCTAATGACCCCCAAACACCCAGCTAACTTAAATTATTTCCTCCTTAGTTGGTAGAGTGCAGTACCTCTTTAAGATGTGTTTATAAAATGCAAAAAAAAGCAGAAGAGAAAGACAAGAATGTAAGAAAAAGGAGGGTACTAATATGGATGGTCTGAGAAGGCCAGGATAGGGGAAACAGGGGGCCACAGATGGATGTGTGTGAGGGGTAGCAATGGGCAGTGGCTGGAATCATGAAGTTTTTTTCTTTCCTTTCTTAAGAGTCATGTCCAGACAATCATTGTACCAAAATGTTGGAGCAGAGCTCTTAAATGCACATCAGAGCATCAATAACCTCAAGGTGTCTGGTTCCCTAGTGCCACCTGATGTCCAACTTAATTATGTTATTTCCTCAGCATTTGTTCAAGTGCAGTCTTACATGGTTAGGATGTGTTGAAAGAAACACAGGAAATATAAGAACAATACTAAGGAAGAACCACTTGATTATATTCCTTTAAGCAGACACTTAACAATTGATGCTTCCCTTTATAGCAAATGTTTGTTAAGTAATTTATTTATTTAACATTTGTTTACTGGGAAAGTCCAACCTGTAATGAACCAATTTTCAGTAGAGACCCAGGGAGAAATACTCCAGACACATGCCTTTGCATCATGGGAGCAAACAGGAGCACTCCACACAAACACGCGAAGGACATGCAGACTCCACATAGAAGGCACCCCTGCTGAGAATCCAACCAGAGAGCCTCTTGTTGTGACGTGACAAGGTTAACTTCTATACCACTGCACAAGTTCACTCACACACTTCACAAACTGAGCAGGGCTGTACACGATAACCTAGTTGTAAGTTTGTTTGTATACATCCAGTCTTCAAGACTAGTCTTAAAGTTGGTCAAAGCAGTATTGTGCTAGACTTATTCTGGTAACTTATTATTTATGATGGGAATGCACTGAGTTAGGAAGGTGTTCTTCCAATCATTCTTCTTTATCTGTTAGTGCTGATTTAGGTTTCTGGGGAGGGTTTTTTAGAGACACTGGTTTTGCTAAGAAATCATAGGTCAAATGGGACTGAGTGTTTTATGGCTAGAAATGTGAGGTGCAGGTGAGCTCAGGGAACCGTGAAGGTGACTGAGTATAAGTAAAGTCATACTAGTCTGTTTGAGTAGTTGAAATCTGTAAGGAAATTAATATTCTTGCTTAGGTATCTTTGGGGCCTTTCCAGCTGAGTAAGATGATGGATTTATACATATGAAAAGGAGCCACTGTATTCGATAATGGGTCTCATAAGGTAAAAGTACACTGGTAGAATGAATTATTTGGCTCTTGGAAATTAACTAGGCCAGATGGAAGGATTTCCTTACTATGTTTGAAACATGATCAAATGAGAGAATTGTAGAGGAGTACTATTTATAACATATGAGGCAGGAATATTTTTTTTTGGTTGAAAGTTAATACTCCACTTTTTGTATTTCTACTGAAACTGTTTTCAATTCACCTGATATGAAGTTCGCAGATGATTGCAAGTGGGAAGCTATTATTAACTCCCCAATTGATTCTGACATCCTGCAGAAAGGCCTCACTGAGACCAATGACTGGTGTCACAACCATGGCCTTAAGCTCAATGCCAAAAATATGTCATCTTCTTTGGGAAAAACCCGGTTCCCATGAATTACCACATCAATGGCAGTCCACTGAACACAGAAGGCATTATAAGAGATCTGGGAACACAGCTTGAAAGGAACCGCTCTTTTGACCACCACATTGCCACTGTGGTCAGAAAGTCCTTCTATGTGGCACATCTCATTACTAAGGGTTTTCGATCCAGGAAGAAAGAGGTCATTGTCTCCCTCTACTCTTCCCTCATTAAGCCAGCCATTGAGTACAATGGACCATTTGGCATGTGCCTCACTAAACACTTGCAACAACTGGAGAGGCCACAAAAGTACCTCACAAAGAGGATCCCAGGCCTCAAACATTTGTCCTATATGGACAGACTCAAAAAACTCCAACTACTCTCTGTCTCATATTGCCTGCTTAGAGGCAATCTCTGCTTGACTTACAAAGCCATGTCTGACTCAGCTCTATTGGAAATGCCACATCTAAAGAAATCCCAATCCCTCCACACCACATGCCCCAGAGACCACAACTTCATTACCACAATCAAAAGAACAGGCTGGAGAGACAGGTTCATAACCCAGAGACTGCCCATGCTATGGAACAGACTTCCCATACATGTCAAGCAGAGCACCTCACTGGCCCTATTCAAGAGAAATCTTGATGAGTGGATGGGAAATAGAAAGTTCACTCCAGGGATCACTCCAGTGGCTTTACTCAACAGAGGCACTGGGAACTAAGGTTGGGTGGCACGATGCCAGGGTAATCATATGGGCTAGGCTTGTAAAGGCTCCAGGGCCATTAGTCTAGTACACACATATGAACCTATGTGATTATTCCAGTCCATGCTGCAGCCATTTAGAATCAGTAGATGGGCAAATAACAGTGTACATCAACTAGTAATTAACAGACCTGATCAACCACCCATCTGAATTATTGGCTTAGATGTCTGCAAAATAAATGTCAAACAGGAATGTGCTCAGCACTAATCCCTACAGCGTCCATAGCTCTCAACGTGTTAGCACAAGATGTATGGACAAAGCCAAAAATAATGCTGAACAAAGGCACAAAAATAGGGACAAATTTTAAATATTGCTGTTATAAAATTACAAAGTTGCTAGTAGGTTTTGTGTTATTATGCATCTTCTGAAGGATATGAAGTCTGAAACTCAAACATTTGTCATTATTTAGAGACTTTAATCCTCAAGGATTTGCCAGAAATACATACATTTTATGAGGAGCAGACTTAAAATATGAGGCAAAAATCCAGACATTCTGGGAAAATCTGCACAGTTGAGAGCTATGACAACATCCCACTAGTTCAATTTTGTTTGGAAAGGATACCGGCAACTTTCACAACCTGTGATCTATTTGACAGCTAGTTTGCTCTCTAGTGAATAACATGGGGATTGCAAGTATGTCTAATTTTATAGTGTCAAAAGCCTTACACAGATCAACATAAACAGTGCTTGCTGACTAGCAAACTGACCTCATAACCTTTATAAGGAAGCATATTAGGTTCATGAGACAGGACCTATACCTCATGAAAATCAAACTGATTGAGGTATAGATCAGCTACGTTGCCCTAGGTCTACAGAAATGACTTCTCTCAATATACATTCCATGGCTTGGAATATAAGGCTGGCGAAGCTGATGGGACTATAATAACCTGAGTCTGTCAAGGGGTCAAACTTATGTAGGGGTGTCAGAATGGCTGTTCTAAAGGCATCAGGTCAAAACCATCCAGATAAGCTGCAGTTGAACAGTTAAGCAGAGGCTCGGATAGTGTATGCTTTGCAGTGATGGGAATGCAGCATTGTATGTTGTCTGCTCCTGTGGGTGCAATATTTTTAGCCTTTGTCAGGTATTCTAAGATTTCTTTCAAGGTGATTTCTGGAGAAACTACATTTTCAAGAATGCTGTGGATAGGTGGGGTAGACTAAACACTAAATTTGTCTGCTGACACATTTGATATACGATTTGGATTCAACCATGCAATATTACTATAGATGAGCTCAATGCATTGTTGAACATTATTCATTAATTTCATGACATAGCTGAAGAAAGATTTGTACTGTCCTTTATCTGTAGCAGCTGTAAGACTGTATTTGGCTTTATATTTTCTAACAGTACACTTAAGCTCATCTATAGTGTATAGATCCATAGACTGAGAATTGGAGACAGTCAGGAATCAATGCACCTTATGCCTTATCTCACCAGGAGCAAAGTAGTAGCATTAATCACAAGGTGGTTCCTAGAAAGCAGTTATTAGCCTTTCCAGTGACCATCTATGAAGGCTATGACAAATCTCTAGTAATACAGGAAAGAGCTGAAAAGTAAGGCAGAATGTGAGAAAAGGAAGACAAAAATAATATGGCTGGTTTAGGAAGGCCAGGATGGCAGAACCCAGGTAGCCACTGAGAGACAGGAGCAGGAAGGAAAATAAACTGCAGGAGGTCCATGTATTTCTTTTTTTAGTGAGCCATTTCACATAAGGCCAGCCTCGATTACATTGTGGACATAAAAACAAGTTTCCAGTGTTTGGACATTACTATACTGTTGTATAGCAATTTCCTGGCACTGCTTAATTTCTTTCTGGTTGCACATTACATTTTATGATACAGACCCTCCTTATTTAGGTGTCTGGAATACTGACCAGTGACCGCATTATCAGTAGGCATGCTGTTAGACATACTGCTAAGTGACAACAGCATTATTCAGAAACGTTGACTGAAAATATTACATTGACTAACAATGAATTTATTCTTGATTACATTATTTGACATCTGTTACTGGAGGACACTGGGTATGTAGTTAACTGCACTGGTCTTTGGAAAATATGCCTGTTGGTAAATTATCATTGAAGCTGACAGCCAATAGTGCGTACATCCGGCCACATCAACATCTCACCAGTTTTCATATCAATCTTCACAAAAATACAGTTCTTGTAATTTATGTCATTACCAACATTTTGAATTTTATAATTACTTATACACTGAATTACTAAATGTTATAACTCCAAAGTATGTCCATTTTCAGTGATTACTATAAGATCAATAAGACTTAATTTCATCATTGCTACCTGTGTGTTGAAGTTCATTAGTCACTTGAAGCTTCAGTTACAACTTTGCTTTGTCAACAAGAATTTCACAGTAGGTGTGAAATGAGTTGAAAATGTGTCCATTTATCTTGGGACAGCAAAGAGAGGTGAACATCTCCCCATTTATTTATTTTATTTATTTATTTTACATTTGTTGACCAGGAGAGTCCAACTGGACTACAAGTCCATTTTCAGTGGAGGCCCAGGGAGAAAAGCTCCAAGAGAACAATTATTTACAAAACATAGTTTTAAGGACAGACTTTTGACATACAATTTCCATAGAAGAAACTTTGACATGCATATTAACTAACAGATAGGATACATTCATTCTCTACAATATAATATTCAATTTTAGAAGATATTCCTAAGTTCAGGATTCCTGTGATAGATTTACTATCAGAGTAAAGGCAGAGAGACGTAGAATAAGGCTCCGAGAGAGCCGATGATGCTCACTATAGTTGAGAAGGATAACAAATTGATTTACTATATGTCTTCGCCTGGTTTTAGTTGAGAAGGATAACAAACTGATTTACAATATGTCTTCTCCTGGTTTTAGTTGTTTATGGAAAGCACAACATTGCTGGGATAGTTTTCCCTAACTCCTGGAGAGATGGGATGAGCAGTAGATTAACAGTCCTAAGTGGGTACAGTACTATGATTGGTTGGTTTAGCAGAGTTACTTAAGCTAGGTGAAGTGTTCTAATGAGACATTAGCCAGGGGGGATATAGGAGCACAGTCGATTATTCAAAAAGTGAGTTTTAACAAGTTTCTTGAACTGTGATGGGGATTTGTTGTCAGTTAAGTGGGCAGGAAGGGTGTTCCAGGTTTTGCTATACAGTGGCTGTAGACAAACTTACCAGCTTCATTGTTATATTTAGTTACTTTGAGGAGGTTTTGTGTGCTAGACCTCAAGGGCTTGGCGGTTGTATAGGGTTGCAAAAGATTTTGTAGGGCTGGGGTGTTTTCAGAGTTATGTATTATTTTGTGAGCTAGTGATAGTTAATTGAGTTGAAGTAGTAGTGGTAGTTCTAGCCAATTGAGTTTTTTTAGGCATTCACAGTGATGTGTTCTGATGGGAGGGTTGTAGCGAATTTGGCTATCTTATTATAACAACTATCAAGTTTGTTTAGGTCAGATTTGCAGAGATTTGTAAGCATGGGGGAGGCATAAAGTAGGGTGGATAGTAGGTGAGTCCTCGCTATTGTAGTTTTGGAGTAGTCAGTGAGGAATTTTTTATTGCGATACGGTAGGACAAGTTTTTTATGTACTTTTTTATGGTTATAGAAATATGTAGGTCAAATCTAAGGTGATTATCTATTTCAACCCCTAAGAGTTTGGTATGATTTGTGGGGGTGATTGTGGTCTTGTTAAAGGAGGAGATGAAGAAAGAATCAGTGGGAGGTGTGGCTTTGTGGGAGCTAAAGAGTACTAGTTTTGTTTTAGTTGGGTTCAGAATGAGCCTTTGGTTTGTAATCCAAGTTTCTGCTAGGGAAAAGCATTCTTGTGTTAGGAAGTGAAGGATGTCAATTGATTTGGCTGCCCATATTATGGTGGTATCATCTGCATATTGCACTACTGAGCCTTTAGAAATACTGTTTGGGAGCTGATTGGTGAAGAGGGTAAAAAGAAGTGGCCCCAGGATGGAGCCTTGGGGTATGCCTAGGGAGACTGGTAGGAAGGGGAGAGAGTTGGTTTTGCCACATAACAGCTTGTTTCCTTCCCTCTATGTAGTTTTTGAACCAGGAGATGGCAGGGGTGGTAAGGCTTAGAGTTGCTAGTGAAAGAAGGAGTTTATTGTGGTTAACCATATCGAATGTTTTGGACAAGTCAAGGAAGGTGGCAGATACAAGGAGTCCATTGTTTCTGTGAATATTGAAAATGTTGGTGAATTCTGTTAGTGCGGTGGTGGTGCTATGGAAGGGTCTAAAGCCATTTTGTTGTGTTGCTATTAAATTATTTTCTAGGAGATATTTCATTAGTTGCTTGTGTACTACCCTCTCTAAAATTTTAGATAAAAGGAGTAGTATGACTATAGGGCTGTAGTTACTGAGTTCCAGGGAGGTTCTCCCTTTATGTAGAGGGATGGTATGTGATATTTTCCATAGCTTGGGTACTATACACTCGGAGATGGATCTGTTAATTAGGATGGAGACAGGATATGATACGGCTTCTGCAGCCAGGTGGAGATAATCAGTGGTAATTTATCTGCGGCTAGAGATGTTGGTTTGAGCTTGTAGAGTAGTTTTTCAATGAATTTGTTTGGTTTTGGGTGGAAGCTGAACTTGGGGCAATTGTTAGTTGGGGGTGGGGGGTGGATTTGCAGGGGTGGGAATGTTATCATAGGGTTGGTTGTTTGCAAGGGTCTGGATGGTTTCTGTAAAGTATTTATTAAATTGAGTGGGGGTGTCTTCTTGGTTGTTATCTATTTTTGGGGTTGGGGTAGTTGTTTTACCTGGTTGTAGAATAGAGTTAATTGCTGCCTGAAATTTTTGTGGGTTGTTCCTGTGCTTATCCTGTAACTTTTGTTAGTAAGATGTTTTGTCTGTTTTGGTGAGTTTTTTTTGGCTTTGTTATGTAGTTCAACGTATATTTGTTTGTTCAATTGGGATTTACTGTTGAGGTAGTTGGTACAGGCCTTGTTTCTTTTTTTGAGGAGGGATTTTGTGTCTGGGGTTAACCAGGGGGCATATTTACTTTTAATTCTTGTTGTTCTGGAGGGGGTGTGATGGTTAAGGGTGTTTAAGAAGGTAATATTGAAATATTGGGCGGCACAGTGGTGCAGCGGTTAACGTTGTCACCTCACAGCAAGAGGTTCTCCAGTTCAATTCTCGGCTGGGGTGCCTTCTGTGTGGAGTTTGCATGTTCTCCCTGTGTTTGCGTGGGTTTCCTCCGGGTACTCCGGTTTCCTCCCACATTCCAAGACATGCATCTGGAGCATTTCTCCCCGGGCCTCTGCTGAAAACAGGCTCTGTGGAACCTAGTCGGACTTTCCCGGTCAACAAATGATAAATAAAAATAAATAAATAAATAAATAGTACAGCTTCATCAAGAGGTAGGTTTTTTAGGGGGGTCCAGTTGCACATTTTTAGGTCATTTATAAAGTTGGAGCAGTTAAAGTGTTTTTTTTTTTTCTAATTAGGCACGTAGATATTTGGGTCAGTTGTGGTGATTTTGATCTGAGTAAGAATGTGGCTTGGTGGTCACTCAGGGTGTCTGGTAGACACCCTGCTAGGGATATCAGTGATGGGTGGGATATGAGTATCCAATCTAGAGTGGATTGATGTTTGGTTCTCTTGTCTGTTCTTGTGGGGGAAGTGATGAGTTGGGTTAGGCTATGTAGGTTAATAAGGGAGAGTGGGTTATGACTGGAACACTTTTGCCAGTCAGTGTTAAGGTCTCATAATACTATGCTTTCCTGGGGGAGGGAGTTAGATATCCATTCTAGGAGTTTTTCTGTATTCTCATAGATGAGGTACTGGACAGAGGTTCATTGTGTGTCTCAGACATTCCTCTGCTATCAAAGCTTCAGTCTGAAGGGACTGTATTTTTAATGCATGAGAAGTTGTGCAGAGGAAATTATTCATGTGTTATGGCTTCATAGGAGGAGGAGGAGGCATGTTTTCAAATTCCTACAGACTTTTGCTACAGTTAAAAACCCAAGTCAGAGTGAATAGTTGGAAGAAATTTTAGTGCATTTTTACATTACTTACTTTTAAGACTGGGTTGAGTGTTTTTTGTAAAAGGCCCCGTGGTTGTTTTCAGATATGGTCTTGAGATAATCACTATGTTTTATTACATGAGTAGTGGCTAAGTTTCTGAGGGCATTATTTTTAAAGGCATACAAGTTGCAGAAGAAGAAGATGCTATCTGAGTATATATATATATATATATATATATATATATATATATATATATATATATATATATATATATATATTTCATGCCTGCTGCATATGTCAGGTAAGTCTAACTTTTTTTTTAGTTTTGTGAGTCTGGCAAACAGCTGAATCCCTGATTTCTGCTCCCATATTGTACATATTTGTTGAGAAAGAAATAGATATGAATTATGCACAATTAAAGTATTTATTTATTTTTTATTTATTTATTTATTTTTGAACATTTGTTTACCGGGAAAATCCGACTGGGCTATTAGCCCATTTTCGCAGAGGCATGGGGAGAAAAGCTCCACATACATGTAAACGGTAAACAGTTTAATATTATACAGAGTTGTAAATAGAATACTTTACAGTACTGTTTGTGAAATTAAATACAATCATGTTTGTTAAATTACCTTCATCTAACATCAAAGCTATAGTATTTTACAGAAGTGAGACTGGCGGGTTTGTTTAACAGAGCAAGTATAACTTACAGAGTAGACAGAGTCTGATGGAAGCAGAGAAAATGTTGGATGGAGTAACTCAGTAGAGATGGAAGAGATGGGGAGGTGGAAGGGGTAAGGAGGTGAGTGTAGAAGGGAAGTTCAGATATGAAAGGGATGGAATAAAGGAAGGAATGCTTGATTAATAGATGTGATCACTGAACAAGTGAAGTTTATGACATGTGTAATCGTTTCAGTTTAGCCAGGGGAGCTACAAGAGGAGACCCATTTGTTGTTTAGGTGAGCCCTGAGGAGTTAGTTAAACCTGGCTGGGTTGGTAGTGTTAAGGATATGCTGGGGGATAAAATTCAATACTTTGGTGATCTGGTAGGAGTGACAAAACTGTTATTAGATTTCATGACCTTTAATAGGGATTTTTCAGTAGATCTGATGGTTCTGTTGTTTGAGTAGAGTTGGATAAGATTATGGAGAGCTGGGCAATTATCAGGTTTGGTTATGATGGCATGGGCAGTAGTAATTTGGTTGAGGGTTAGGAGGTTGGGTAGTTCTAGCTAGTTAGTTGGCGAAGTGCAGTGCAGTGGTAGGATCTATATGATGAATCTGTAGCGAATTTGACAATTTTGTGGTAACAGGCCTCTAGTTTGGCTAGGTCAGCTTTTTTGAGGTTAGTATAAATTGGAGAGGCATATAATAAGTTGGAAAGAACGTGGTTCTAGCAATGGCTTGCATGGTAGAGTTGGTTAGGAATGGCTTGGCTCTGTAGAGTGAGGCAATTTTGATGTGGGTCTTTTTAAGGACTAGACCGACATGTTTGTCAAATCTCAAACTGCTATTGATGGTGGCACCAAATAGTTTGGTGTGAAAAATGTGTTCTGTTTTGATTTTGTTGGCTGTGTAGATGAGAAACGGTGTTATTTGCTTGTTGGATTTTTTGTTGGCAAAGACAATTAATTTGGTTTTGTTAGGATTTAAAATCATTTGCCGGTCAGAGAGGTAAAATTCTACGGCTGAGAAGGATTTTTTGGGTTATTTCTTGTAGTTGTGGTAGGGAGGGTGCAGCGCAGATTAGAGCAGAGTCATCTGCATATTGCATTTTGGTTCCTAGGTTGGTGGCAGTATGGAGTTTGTTGGTAAAGATTGTACAGAGAAGTGGATCTAAAATTGATCCTTGGAGAATGCCAACTGTAACAGGTGATTGTGAGGAGAGGTAATTTTGCCACTTAACTGCTTGTTGTCGGTCAGTAAGGTAATTGTGAAACCAGGAGAGGGCTGATTGAGATAGGGTTAATGATGATAGCTCACTGATGAGCTTTTAGTGGGATGCTTTATCGAATGTCTTGGACATATCTAAGAAGATGAAGACCTCTTGTTGCCCTTCGTTTTTAGTTGGTTTATTATGATTGAAAAGGTTAATAGAGCAGTTGTAGTGCTGTGTCTGGGCTGAAATCCACGCCAAGAGTTGCTTATTAGATTACTACAGTTTAGATAGTCCATGAGCTGGGAATGTATACATTTTTCTAGGATTTCTTACAATGGTGAAAGAATGGCTATTGGTCTAAAGTTGGAAAATTCTGTTGAGGTGCCACCTTTGTGTAGAGGAATGATATGGGAAATTTTCCAGAGTCTAGGGATGTATTCTCTGACTGATCAGTTGATCAATAGTGAAAAAGGGTAAACAATGGTGTCAGCTGCTAGCTTGAGATATGTGTTGGGTAGCTGGTCTTTTGTGAGGGTTGTGGGATTTAGTTTATTTAGTAATTTTGTAATGGTGCTTGTTTGGATGGGCTTTAGGGAGAAGGGATTGGCAGTAGCATCAGTTAGGGTTGGCATAGATGGGGGGTGTTGTTGTTATAATTTAACAAAGACAGAATGGAGTTAATAAAGAAAGAATTGAATTGTGTAGTTATACTAACTGTAGTGTTTGTGGTGGTGGGGTTTGCAGATTGACCAGGTTGAAGAAGTCGTTTGATACTGCCCCAGACTTTCTGCGGATTATTATGGTATGTTTGATCTATTCTGGTATAGTAGGTTTTTTTTCCAATATTATTTTTGGATTTGTTTCTTAATTGGTGGTAGATTTCATAAGAGCTTTGTTTTTTGTTACTATGGTACTGGGACTGCTATGTCTCTTTGCTTGAGGCTTGAGTAATTGTTTAGTTTCTTTAGTTAGCCATAGAGTATGGTTGGATTTGACTCAGACCTTTCTAATGGGAGCTACAGTGTTTTGAATTTCAAGGAATTTTGTGATAAAGTATTCCATGGCAAGGTCAAGGTGTGTTAATGGGGACAGTCATATTGCTGCAGTAATGATTTAAAAGTAGTTGCTGAGAAGTTTTTATTGTTTCAGATTTGCTTATATATATGCTGCTTTTTGGAGGGTTAGGTCGTAATCTAAGTAGATAGGTGGGTATCTGGGCAGTAACAGAAACCTGATTCAAGGCTCCCGAGATACCAGGTTATACCTCATACCATGCTTTTTGGCCCCAAAACTTGGACCAAACTACAAAAGGAGGGGGAGTATCAATATTTGTCAAAGATACCCACACCTCTAGGTTGGTGGCACAGCACAAAGCATCAGAGACTATCCATGTGCAACTAACAGTGGGTAAAACCGCCTTCCAGTTTATAGCCTGCTACAGACCACCCTCCCAAACCCAGAAACCCCACTCGGCCTTCCTGAGAACACTGGAAAATATGAAGGTCTCTCCAAACACCATTATATTGGGTGACTTCAACTACCCAAACATAGACTGGGAGCATTACTCTAGCTCAAACTTTCCTAGAATTTATAAACTCAAATGCTATGGAACAACTTGTTACCACTCCCACAAGAAGGGAAAACATACTGGACCTGATCACCACCAACATGGGGACTCTATGCTCCAGACCAGAAGTGTATCCCTCACTGGTAAGATCAGACCATAAACTAATCTCACTGGATATTCACATCCCGACCCCACCCCCTGCCCAGAAAACCACAGTGAAAAACTTCTCTAAAGCAAATTTCACACTCCTCAAAACTGAGGTGGAATCCTTCAAAGCCTCCGGGCCTGTGGAAAATACGGCCCAGATCGCAGAATCATTTATAAATGCATTCTATGAACACCTTCAGGAATGCATGGATCATACAATCCCAAATAAAACCAAGACCCAATCCTCCAAAGGCAGACGTCCTGTCTGGTGGACCCCAGCCATAAACAAACTATGCAATAGAAGGAGGAAGCTACTACATGATAGAGCAAAATCCCAAAAAGGGAAGGCATCTCTGATCAGTATTAGCAAAAAACTACGGGCACTCATAAAATCGTCTAAGGCCAGCTTTGAGAGAAAAATTGCACAGGACACTAAGGATAATCACAAAGCTTTCTTTAGTTATGTTAGGAACCTGGGTGGGAATTCCCAGATATGCTCAGAATTAGTCCAAAATGACAAAAAATACACCGAACCCACAGACATTGCCAACATCCTAGCTGACAGGTTCAGCGCAAACCCCCCCTCTACCCACCAAAAGGGCAAATATCTATCCCAGCAGAGTGCTCAGGTAAGAGCTGCCCTCTCCAAAGCAAAAAACACAGCATCAATGGGACCATAAGGTGTCCCGGGCTGCATCCTACATGAACTCCATGAAGAGCTAAACCCAAACATAAAACTACTGTTCAATCTCAGCCTTACTACAGGATATGTACCCAAAGAGTGGCGTACAGCAACAGTGGTCCCTCTCCACAAAGGTGGTGCCTCAACGGATCCTGGAAACTATTGCCCCATAAGCCTGACTAGCTTGGTCTGCAAAGCTATGGAAAGGATCATCATGGACCTCATAAATAAAGATATTGGGGACCTACAGACACTGGATCCTACCCAGTTCAGCTTTGTTAAGGGCAGATCCTGCCTCTTAAACCTGGTTGATTTCTTTGAAACAGTCACCAAGGCTATTGACGAGGGGAAGGTGGTCCGCACAGCCTACCTGGACCTCGCAAAAGCCTTCGATACAATACCCCACTCGGGCATTATAGATAAGCTCACCAGCTTAAATATAAACCCCTATGTCACTAGATGGGTTGCAAACTGGCTCAAGGACAGAACCCACATGGTTAGAATTGCTGGAGCCATGTCAGACTCCAAACCAGTTACAAGTGGCGTCCCACAAGGCTCAGTCCTGGGACCTCTCTTGTTCGGTATATATTTCTCGGAGGTATAGGCCAACACGGAAGGACTGTGGCTGACCAAGTTCGCAGATGACTGCAAACTGGGTGCCATAATCAACTCTTCAGCCAACACAAGCATCCTCCAAAAGGGCCTCATAGAAACAGACAACTGGTGCCAGAGCCATGGCCTCAAACTAAACACCAAAAAGTGTATAGTCATCCCCTTTGGCAAAAACAAAGTGCCCACAAATTACCACATAGGTGGCAATCCATTAAGTACAGAAGAAGTAATTAGGGACCTGGGGACCCAAGTTGATAGCAATCTCTCATTTGACAACCACGTGGCCAAAGTGGTTAGAAGAACATTTTATATAGCCTACCTAATCATGAAGGGATTCACATCTAGATCAGGAGAGGTCATCGTGCCTCTTTACTCATCCCTCATCAGGCCCATAATTGAGTACAATGCCCCTTTTGTGATGTACCTTACCAGACACCTGTAGCAACTGGAAAGACCCCAAAAGTACCTCACCAAGAGGATCAAAGGGCTCAAACAGATGCCATATGCTGCCCAGTTAAAGAAACTCCAGCTCTACTCAGTGGCATACCACCTGCTCAGAGGCAATCTGTGCCTGATGTATAAAGCCATGTCCAACCCGGAATTAATGGACATGCTGCACCTCAGAAAATCCAAATCCCATCGAGCTACGCGCTCGTGAGAGTTGAACCTCAGCACTGAAATAAATAGGACATGCTGGAGGGACAGATTCATAACCCAGAGGCTCCCTTCACTCTGGAATAAAATCCCAGTCCAGGTTAGGCAGAGTCTCTCATTGACTCTCTTCAAGAGGAATCTTGATGAGTGGATGGGAGATCGTAGGTTTACCCCGGGGAGCACTTCTGTGTCACTGTTAGACAGAGGCACAGTATACTAACCTCGAAAAAGGGCATAGCAAAATTTATTTAAAATGGGTGGCGAAAGCCAAACGCACTCTGGCTAGGCTTATAAATGCCCTAGGGCAGATAGCCTAGTATGAACCTTTGAACCTATGAACTAAGGATGTCTGGAAAACATCCTGAGTGATAGAATAATAAAGGTTTATTGGTTAAGGTCCACTGCCTGCTAGTCTGCTTATCCATCCTGGTTGGTGATTTTATTATTTGGGTGAAAACATAGAGGCTTATGAGGTTAGAAGGTCTGTCTGATGAGCAATTATAACTGTCTGTATCGAAATCTCCCATTATTGGGGGTCTCTTGATTAAATGAGGAGGATTACCAGGAGAGTAGGTCTTTGATTATGGAAGGGTTGTTTCATGGATGGATATAAAATTATATCATCATGATGTGTTTTTTGTGTTAATTGTGAGGTGTCCGGTTAGTATTTCCATGATATTAAGGCCTAGTGGGATTGATTGAATTAATTTGAGTTTATGTGTATCTTCATATAGTGTGGCTGTGCCTCCACCATGTTTCTTTATTCTATCTAGTCTGTGGATGTTGTAACCAGGGGGTAGTATTTCATTGTCATTTATGTGGGGTTTTAGCTATGTCTCCATTAAAATTGCTATGCCAGGGGCTTAAAGGGAGAGGGAAGCATGCAATTCATGTCTTTTACTTACAAGGCTTCTAAGATTCATACTGATGATTAGAATGCTAGAGATATTATGTCATAGGGAGGTTATGGTGTGGATCTGAACATTGCTAGGATCTTAAGATATTTTAGTTGTGATGTTTGGTAGAGGATAGGGAGTGGAGCTTTACGTACTAGCCTAGTATACTTACAGGCTAGGTGTGGGGATGATAGCAGCAGTAGGTATGTGAGCAGACCTATGTTGGAGGCATTGAAGAGGCGAGGTGAAATGGAAATGTTGGTACAGGTGGTATTGGGTGAATTGAAGAAGGGGTAAGTATGAGAGTGATTCATTAATATTGTGTGATTATGATGAAAAGTGAGATGGTGAAGGGTTGTAAGTAAGATGAGGATGTTAATATGTAAGATTAACATAGTTATATACAAGATGTATGTGTTGGAGGAGAAAGTGGTGAGGATTCTGTAAGTAGGTGACTTTTTGGGAAGAGTATGGTTGTAAGTGTGTAGTATTGAGAGTTGAGGATGGGGTATTGGAGATTTATGGGTTGGGTGATTAATTAGTGTAAGATTGAATTGAGTGATTAACTGGTATAAGATTGCATTGGAGGGCTGAGAGATAGTGACTGGCTAATTGAATGAGGGAGGGATGGTGTGGTTAAAATAAATTTAGATGATGTTGTGGTGGGAATTGGGGGTAGGGTAGGGGAAGCAAAGTAAGCCCGACCATAGGGTGGGAAAATGGAGTTGGCAAAGCTATGATCAGCAGACCTGAAGAAAGAATAAAAAACTATCTGTTACAGTAAAGAAGCTCAGTTCTGTGTAGAGAATCCAGGTGTTGAGAAGCCTAAATTAGTAACTTTTAAAGCAAGAGAGCAATAGATGGGTATTGAGAGGGCTTTGCTAGTTACAAAGTAATGTGCAGAGCATTGGTATGTAATAGAGTAGAAACAAACAGATAATAAATTTGCATGTGACTGTACAATTAGTTATGAAGATATGAGCTTTGAAATATATGAGTTGGAGGTTGGAGGTTGGGTCTTGGTCTGGAGACCTAGTCAGTGTGCAAGTCTCTGGCCTACTGCATTTAATTTCAGAATTCAAATAACTTTTACAATTTAACTTAGGGAGACATACAATGAGTGGAGCCTTGAGGAAGCAGTCATGCTCTGGACCTTGCTTCCCTTGCTGGAAGTTTTCAAGGTCAGCCAAAACTTAGTATGAGGAGGCGGGAAGTGAACCCAAAATACAAGTGTAGGTTAGATGTGGAGAGAAGAGAAACAAACAGTTTCAGGTTTAGATATTAGAAGAAAGGTAAGAGAGTATCAGCTGTGAGACAAAAATGGCACTGAGTGAGAGATATATAAGGGTAGAAGCAACAGAAGAGAGAAATTAAGTCTTAGTATCACATTAACAACTTTAAGTAGCATTGTAAATATGCAGCTATCTGTTAGCAAATGTACTCTAATGCATTAGGGTATAAAATTCAGTGGAACCAGACATGCAGGTAGGCAATTAACTTACAATTAGGTAGATAACAGAAAGTAAATAGTGTATTATACCATAATACAGGTCAACAGGCTTGAAATATCTGTTGTATAATTATGTCAGGCACTAGATTTGTAGAAAATTTGATATTTTGGATGTATACGTATGCTGCGGTAAGGTCAGATGACCTGCTTAACTTCAATTAGTAAGACCATGCAAACTGGTATTGTAAGGTCTTTTCTAATATAGCCACTCTAGATAAGTACAAGCAGGGCAGAAAAACAGTCAAGACCAATAATTTTCTGTGCTTTGTAGTATTCGTTTTATATATTTCTTTATTTTACAAGTTCCCGATTTTAATTGCTGTTTAGTGAATAAGCAATTACTCTCACATGGAAGTGATTTTCCCCACTATGTTGTCTCATGTTTAATTCAGCTCTCTTTTAATTGACTATGTTATAGCAGGTCAGTTTGTTTTCTGAGAGTTGGGAATTATGTGAATATTTGCTTAGTCACATTTATCTGTCTGGATATGAAGAAAATTCTTCCGGCAATTGCTAGTGTATGTGTGCGTGTGTGTGTGTGTGTGTGTGTGTGTGTGTGTGTGTGTGTGTGTGTGTGTGTGTGTGTGTGTGTGTGTGTATCTGTACTTTGAGTAGTATGAAACTAGTCTTGGTTTGTTTGAAGGTAATAGACAGGAATTTGATTGTTTAGTTGTAGATTCTTAATGAAGTTCTTAGCATGCATGCTGTATAGTGGGTCACGTAAATGTTCTTTATGGCATAATTTGAACTGCATCAGTGCCCATTAGCTTAGCTATGCAAAGGTATCACAGTGGAACAATTAAGGTCTCAAGGTTTATCTCATCCTTTCTTTTAAAACAGAATAACTGGAAGTCAGAGACAGCCAGTCTAAGAATTTGAAAACTGAAGGATTTACTACTGTCATTAGTTTAATTTACAGATGGAACTCCAAACATATGACATATAAGTGTGGCTATAACTGTAGTTTGCATATGTCTGGTGTTAGTGCAAGGGATTATAATTTTTTTGCCATGTATTTTGTTATCATACCATAGCACATCCATTTCCCAGATGCTGTGGACTTTTTTATTATTTATACTCTCTGTGGGGTGGGGACAGACATTTGGAAGTTTAGTGAAGTATTGTGTCTGAGATGAGAGAGCTGGTCATAGTTTAGGAAATGTTTTTCCGCAGACTGGAATCTTGTCACCACTTTTCTTTGGTACCCCCACTGCCCCACTGTTATGTATTTATTTTGCTTAACTCCCATCAAATGCGTTGTCTACTGCCCTAATATCTTTCCATTGTTAAGCAAATAACATTGTATCTCCAGATGGTTTAGACATAGAGTTGATTTCCAAGTAATAATATAAGCAATGTGTGTGTGTTAGTGTTTGGGGGGGGGGGGTGGAGGGGGGGAGATATACTTTACAGTGTAAGTGCTGGAGACCGGAGCATGGCTAACAAGTACTGTCTTGTGTAAATGTGGAAGGCTCTGGTGTTTGATGCTTTCGTTCACTTTTTGCCTAAAAGCTTTGGCGAATTATTTTCAGTGTGGAGGTTCATCTTCTGCATAGGAAGTTTGTAGATCTGAGTGCTACTGTGAAGAGAAACAATGTGATATTTTTTACATATAGTTTCTGTCAACAAATTACTTTTAGTGAAAGCCAGTCAAAACCTGTTTAGTCAAACAGGCAACTATCAGTCTTTTTATTTATTGATTTATGTATTTAATTATTTGTAAATAAGGAAACAATCTCACCCCTCCAGACACACATATATGCAGGGATTGTTGCACCCAGCAAACAATATAAGCACCTCCAAGGTCACCCTATCTCATATCGTGTATGTTAAAAATGGTGCCAATAACCTGTTCAGCTATGCGGTTTAATAGGATAAATAATCTTTATCACAAATACAGAAGTATAGTCTTAATTTACAGTATGTTCAGGGTTACTGTTATCCTTATTCAGGTCTCATACATTCTTGAATTCTACCAAAGTTTTTGTCCCTGGTCTCTGTTCTGACACCTTCAAATCTGTGAGTAGTCCAAGATATTGGAATAATATATTCCTTGTCTTGTATAGCCCCCACCACAACATGAATGCCTTGTATGTATCAAACTGCATTCTGTCATTCACATACATCCTTTTTATATGTTGCCTGTTTCCATTATATTTGATTTTCTTGAGATAATAGAAAATGTATCATTCCCTGTCAGCCTCCTTCATCAACACTATACAGATAGATATAGATATAAACTGGTTTTAGTCTATTGTTTTTTTTTATTTCTGATACCAACTCAGCATTTTCCTTACTACATCAGAACTGCCTATTATCTATCTATGGTATAAAGCTGATGTCTGCAGAAGTGGATGTTGTACTTGGATGAGGGTACAATGTGATTACAGGTGGTGGCTACAAACTGATTAAATCCAACGAACACCAGAGTGACTGTATACTCCCAAACCAATGTATTGATTGCCGATGAGTGGCACAATCGTTGATCATATTATACCTCTGACATGGTTTTATGCAACAGCTACCTGGATTGTCATGCACTTTGGCTTGAAATTATGTAATTGGGGATAAAACTGCTTAATTGCACTTTTGAACATATATTTGTATGTTTTAACTTGCCTTTGTTATTTGAGTAATCATTTTGTGTTACCTACTGTGTGAGCAGTAACTTCTTGTATTTGGTTGAATTTTTACTTGAAAGTATGAGGAATTTAATTTTTGGTAAAACTCATTAGTTGTACTTTTGAATGTATAATTGAAAGTCATAATATGCTTTTTGCTCTAACAATTGTTTTGTAATACTTACACTGGGTTTCTCAACATGCACAAACTTACAGCAATAGTGGTATTATATTTTAACAATTGTAACCCCCATTTGGTTTCAGCACTTTTGATTTTACTATTTAATATGAATGTCTCATTCATAGGTAACTGTAATGCACTCCTTCTTTCTTTCAATGACTTTCTGGACTTCTGCATTTTTCCATGAGCTTTCTTTTTATACCTTATTTCCATGCCTGGCTCGGCTACATAGATGTTCTGTAGTCATCACCAGTGCTGTTTGAGGTGCTTCCAGTTTTCTTCAATTTCACTTATTTCTTCTTCTTCTTCTTGAGGAGCTGGAGCTCTAAGCAATTCCTAGAACTGTTGTGCTTTCTCCCCAGTCAACTGGCTCTCTATTGACCTTGGAAGCCTTCTATGACTACTGCTTGCAGCTGATTATGGCAACCTCTGTTTTTAACTGTGAGCTGACTATTTCACTAGGGATGACTTTACAATCACTGATTCTACCCCATTGTCCTTTCCTTACTAGAAGGAAGTCTACCTGAGTTGCACGTTAGCCACTCTTGTATGCAATCTTGTGACAGTATCTCATTTTGAAACGTGTTGGCTATTATCAAGCAACTTGCCAGACAGAAGTCAAGAATGGCCTCTCCTTCTTTATTCCTATTACCCCACCCATGTGGACCCAGGCAGTCCTCATATCCTATTCTGTCTATCCTGATATCTGCATTCAGGTCAGCCATTATCAACACCAATTCCTGTTGTCTTGCTTTATATAGTAACAAATATATCATGCAGGTCTATATCTAGTATATATGTATATATAAATATATAACTGTATGTGAGAGTGTGTGTGTGTGTGTGTGTGTGTGTGTGTGTGTGTGTGTGTGTGTGTGTGTGTGTGTGTGTGTGTGTGTGTGTATTATGGGGTTAGGGGAGAGATTGGGTAAGAGGATAGATTGAGTGTGTGTGATTGTGTTTAGGGTTAGGTTAGGGGATGCATTTAGTGTGTATGTTTGCGTGTGTGTGTGTGTGTGTGTGTGTGTGTGTGTGTGTGTGTCCACATGCATGTGTGTGATAAGAGTTCCAACTGTCTTCTGTAGTAGTAGTGTTATGGGAACAGCTTTTTTTTTTTGGTTGAAGATGCAGTTTAGAGTTAGGGGCAGGGTTGTCTTGTGTTACTATGGTGGGGCAAGGAGGCTTTGCTGGTTCCAATGGATGCAGTAATCCAATAACTCTTATACATCCATAGCCCAAATAGCCCAGCTATTGCTAGGACCATAGATATAACTCCACTCCAACAAATAAATGCAATGGTAGAGGTATAGATTTATAACACCATGCTTACCCACCTCTTTAGAACAAACTAACTCTATAGGTTAAACAGTGTGACACACTGGCTGCCTTTAAAAAGCATAACTTGTTGGGTATTCATAAATTCAGCCCTGGTATGAATGGCATTGCCCTTCTTGAAAAGGGAGGAAGGGCTTAAAGGTGGGTGCTGTCAAAGCTGAAATGTCATTGCAGCTCAAGTGATTTGCAACCCCTATGAGCCTATGACATATGACTAAGTCACATGCTTGTATAGATGCACAGTTAGCAGGTATAACATGCTTAGGCCTGCTTTCCAGGTAACTCTTGGGTGACCTGCATGAAGTTGCAGTAAGTGGGAGTGAAGAAGGATTATGTGCTGCCTTGTCTGCAGTGAAGGCTGAGATCTTTTACAGTGTGTCAAGAAAGACTTGGACAAAAGGCATGGTATTTTTACAGACAGTATGTGCACTGGTAAGTGCATTTCAAGACTATAACATGTTTACCTGACTACTACAAAAAAGTATATCAGTCAAAATACTTTAATGTACTTTTTGTTTTTGTGTTTCAAGACATCTGGAGATGCCAGTTTCTATAAGCTTAACCCAAGTCATACACTTAGAGGTTTTTTCCTTGCAGGGGAAGCACTTCATTAAAACAAATATGTTTCCTCTCATGCCAACCTCTGTTTCACAGCTCTCCTCTTGGGAAGCTGATATTTGTGGTCCCCCTGATTTTCACTGAAATTATTTTTTTACATCTGTTCCAAGTGTGTTACAAGCCTATAAATAGGACACTTACAACTTTATACAGAGCTTTATTATCATTTTCTGCAGATATCAGTCTGTACTGAAAATTCAGTTTCTTAACTTTTGTTTCATCAACTAAAACATTGAATAAATATATAAAAAATAGTTACACAATTCTCATTTTGTGGTAATATAAGCCTGGGTCAATTGGTTTGCATGTTAATTATTCTAAATTTGCTACAGTCATTCTTGACTTTCTGCTAACTGTTTTTGATCTTGGATATACTAGATTAAACAATGGGTGACAGCAGAGGTGAAAATGGTCATATCCAAACTGATGAGGTGCTAAGTGCTTTGGTTTCTGGCTTGGTACTGACTTTCATTTCATTGAATGAGTGGTTTCAATGCTGAGCTGTTTAAAATGACTTATGCATTTCATTGTCTGTATTTATCTGAATGTATTAACCACTGTAATCTATTCATGCATTAATTACAAAGTAGTAAAGTCATATATTGTCTAGGTGAATCATGTGGAGATACAAGGCTTGGCTTAATTGTTTGGTGGTGGGGAAGCTGTTTTATGAAATAATATGTGTTGCTTTCTACAGAATTCCTCTGAGTTGTGCAACTCGCAGTCATAAGGGAAGGTTGGTGCAGCCTTTTTTAAATTTCTACTTTTTAAAGAATTTTACTTTTTGTGGTTTGTGACAGTGGGATTATAAGTGACTGTCATGATTTGCTATGGATGAATTTTGGAGTAAGTTTTACAGATAATGGCTATATTCTGCTGTTTAAGCTGTTTTGTAGACTCTCGGTAAGTCATCTGGAGAGGCAGTCAGCTTTGTAGGAGATGGCTTCTCAAAAAATTAATGGAACTTGTTTAGACTACACACTTAGACATTACAGGTAAGTGAACATTTTCATGTTTGAGATATTCAGATTTAGACTGCGTGTTGCTGATGGCATCTCTTGTGTTTGGTTTCATTATGGGAGACATTTACGTTGACAGTATATATTTGATGTACTTCTTGTTTCCATGTTGCATGGCTTATATAGTATAAAGCTTTGTATTATAGGTTTAATTTTTTGCAGTTTGCTATTTTTCCTGCACTCTGATTATGCAGAAATTGCAGTGTATGTTTGTTAATGGAGCAGTGTTATTTACATTGCTAACTGGCTATTTTTTCACTGATTGCTTGGGAGCCAGGTTTTCTAGGAGGTTTATTTATTTATTTTTATTTTTGCTTTGCTCTGAAGGATTTTAGTTCAGCTAAAAAGATATGTTAATTTTTGAAGGTTTTCCTTAATTAGGTATTTTTTTATGCAATATTTATAGTGTTTTGCTTTTGTGGATAGTGGCATTTAAGTTTAGAATTAGTTTTGTTAAGGGGTTGTGAAACTGGAGTCATCACAGTAATCTCCCAGTGAAGTACCTCGCAGGATGCGCAGTAGCAAAGCCCACCCCGGACATGCCTCCTAGACTCACAATGTCATGTAATTGTTGAAAAACACAGTAGCAAAGCCCGCCTCCTAGTAACCCTGACAGCTGTCTGCTGTCACATTTATTTCAAACGCTGCACAATGTAACAATTCAATTACCGATGTGGGTGCATGTATGTGTGATCTGGCCATTGTTTGCTGGACCTCTGGCTACACTACCACCTGTTAACACAGCCCAGCAAATCCATGGCTTTCTTCTGGAGCTAGAGCTTTCCTTCCATGAGCTTTCCCCCATGCAGCACTGAATTAATCAGACAAGGATATTTAATGGTAGGCTGTTTTCCAGTCCAACTCTTGCCGTCTTGTTTTTATGTCCTTTGTGCTGAAAGACTATCTATTCAAGGAATGCAAGTTCGGGTCATGCTGTGTAATTTTTGAAAGGGGGCAACAATGCAATGGCTCGTTTTTATACTTGACTGTATTTGAACGTACATTCCATTCATGTATCCCGCCTGTCTTTTTTTTAAAAGTTAAAATCAACGTAAATTGTCCGACTTTGTAATGAGAGGAATTTGCGTTAACTTTAACTGAATGATTAGTTTAGTTGCGATTAAGTTTATTTGCAGTGGTTATTTGCAGAGTTTGGAGCTGCGAATGTCGTGGACTGTGTTTAAAATCCGTGCAAAGAAATGGGCACGGTTTTGAAGCAGTTGGTGCTAAATATGTTGTGAGGCTGATCAGTGCTCATTTTGTTTTTTACTTTCAGTTCTACAGGGTGGGATGGGTTGATGGTCTTTGCAGGCAGCTTGGTAAGCGGGGCGAATGACATCAGATGTGGAGCATCTTTGTGTAGCCTTTTAGACATTGCATGTATCTTGTTGTCTTATTGCTTGACCATTTTGTAGCTTCAGGCGCCACCACCTGTATCTGACACCGAAATAGTTTTATTATTGAAAGTGGGTATAGGTAAACGATCCATATTATTTGGATTTGTGGCAAGTCTTTCTACACTGGAAAACTTATTACTGTTCTGTGAATATTTACGAACAGTTAAAAGTGATTCATTTTTAGTACATTTTGTATGATGTCATGCTTAAGTCTTAATTTTTATGGCCCTAAAGTACAGGAGAGGAGTTATAATTGAGACCCACCACATCCTTATGAGTTGAGGAATGGGTAATCTCCCAGCACTGATGAATAACTTGTTTTGTAACATATGTTAATCAGATGTACGACGACCTGCCAGTCACTGTGGACACACCCAAAGCTGCGCAGTACCGCCTGCGAGGTACTTCACTGGGAGATTACCGTCATCACTTCACCTCCGAGTGCTGTATGTGGCAGTGAACATGGTCATGTGTTACTGGGTAGGTTTTTTATAGGTTCATAGGTAGGTACTAGGCTATCTGCCTGAAGGCATTTATAAGCCTAGCCAGAATGTGTTGGCTTTCGCCACCCCCTTAGATTAGTTCCCTGTGCCTCTGTCCAGCATAGCCATTGAATTGATCCCCAGGGTAAACTTTCTGCTTCCCATCCACTCGTCAAGGTTTCTCTTGAAGTGTGTCAGCGAGGAGCTCTGCCTAATGTAGATTGGAATCCTGTTCCAGAGCATGGGAAGTCTCTGGGACAAGAATCTATCCCTCCAGCATGTCCTATTTATTGTTGTGGTGAGGTTTAGATCCCTAGAGCATGTGGCTTGAGGGGATATGGTTTTCTTTAGGTGGAGCATGCCCATCAATTCTGCGTTGGACATGGCCTTGTATGTCAGGCAGAGATCACCTCTGAGTAGGCAGTATGCAACAGAGTACAGCTGGAGTTTCTTCAGTCGAGCTGCGTAGGGCATCTGTTTTAGGCCAGTGATCCTCTTGGTGAGGTACTTATGTGGTCTTTCCAGCTGTTGCAGGTGTCTTGTAAGGTACATCCTAAATGGGGCATTGTACTCTATGAAGGGTCTGATGAGTGGTGCGGAGAGGGGCACAATGACCTCTTTTGATCTGAATGCAAACCCTTTTGTGATTAGGTGGGCCACATAGAAGGATTTTCTAACCACTTTGGCAATGTGATTATCAAAGGAGATATTACTATTTACTTGGGTCCCCAGATCCTTTATTACATTTTCTGTATTTAGGGGGCTACCACCTATGTGGTAGTTTGTGGGTACTTTGTTTTTTCCAAAGAGGATGACTATGCACTTTTTAGCATTTAGCTTGAGGCCATGGTTCTGACGCCAGGTATCTGTCTCAGTGAGACCCTTTTGGAGGATGTCTGTGTCAGACGGAGAGTCAATTATAGCCCCTAGTTTGCAGTCGTCTGTGAACTTGGTCAGCCATAGTCCTCCTGTGCTTGCCTGTACCTCTGAGAAGTATATGCCAAACAGTAGGGGTCCTAGGACCGAGCCCTGGGGAATGCCACTTGTAATCGGTTTAGAGTCAGACCTAGCTCCTGCAACTCTTACCATGTGGTAAGCTGGCTCAATTCAAACAGCCCACTTCACACAAAAACATGGCTCCAGTAAGACATTCTGGTACATGCTTACAAGCCTACTGAAAGATGCTACAGGTTATTATATGTTTTTATGTAGGAGATTATTTAATTTTTTTCCTTATTTATGTCAAGTCTTGAATTTGGAGTATATACATTGTAGGATGAAATACGTATGACTGATGCATTGAGTGTGTTGTGCCATGTTTTGTGCATAACTAGTAGGGTCATGGGCTTATACTGGACTAATGACCACCAGAGTCTAAGTCCAAAATCAGGTAAAACATTTACATATTACCCTAAGTCACATTAGTAAGAGAATAACTGTATTTTCAACAACGTGGATTTCCTAAAGACTAAGTATGAAACTGTAATGTCTAACATTATGGACTGACTGTAATCTTCAGTGATTTACAAGAAAGCCAACATATTTCATAAGGAGAAGGGGGATAATTTGAGGCAAAATCAGGGATAGTTGAGCAGTATGAAGTATTTAATGACCAGTAATATTGCTTTCATAGTTTTTCAGTCTGATGATTTTTGTTGTGGTGTGGGTGGGCAGTTATTTCCACAGAATTTCCTATCTGGTTGTAATTTTTTCTTGGTTTTTATTAGGTAGTTGTTGTAATCACAAGTTGTAATATTATATTATATTATATTATATTATATTATATTATATTATATTATATTATATTATATTATATTATATTAGTGGGTGTAGGCAGTGGAAATATTTGTAAGGATGAGGTCAAGCATGATATTTGTTTACTGATGTCTGACTACTGGGAAAGTTTAACTGGGTAGGTATCCATTTTTGTTGGAGGCCCATGGAGAAAAGTTCCACGT
>NC_056731.1:797605389-797677889 GCF_019279795.1 Protopterus annectens | reverse complement strand
CTACTTTTACTGTGTGGGTTATGTCAATGAGCCAGTTGACCATCCATCTTGTAACATAGGGATTTATGCCCAGTTTAGTGAGTTTATCTATAACTTCAGAGTGAGGGATGTTATCAAAAGCCTTGGTGAGGTCAAGATAGGCTGTGTGCACTACCTTTCCCTCATCTACTGCTCTGTTGACTGCTTCAAAGAAGTCAATCAGGTTTAGTAGACATGATCTACCTTTTACAAACCCAAACTGAGTGAGGTCCAAGGTTTGGAGGTTACCTATGTCTTTGTTTATAAGCTCCAAGATGATACGTTCCATGGCCTTGCAGACCAGGCTCATCAGGCTAATGAGGCGATAGTTTATGGGGGCCATGGTGGCACCCACTTTGTGGAGTGGGATAACCATTGCTGTGCACCATTCAGTAGGCACATAGCCTGAGGTGAGGCTATGATTGAAGATGGTACTTAGGTGGGGTGCCAGTTCGTTCTGTAGTTTGTGGAGTACTCAGCCTGAGATGTTGCCTGGTCCCATGGATGCTGTGTTCTTGGCTTTGGAGAGTGCAGTCTTTACTTCTTCGTCCATGATTACAGGGGCTTTGCATTTTTCCAGTATTAAGATGGGCACTTTGGAGGGTGAGAGGGGGGTAAAGTTAGCACCGAACCTGTCTGCCAGGATGTTGGCAATATCGGTTGGTTCTGTATATTTAGTGCCATTGTGCTGCAGTTCAGAGCAGATCTGAGTGTTGCCATTGAGATTCTTGACATAGCTGTATAATGCTTTGTGGCTGTCTTTGGAATCAGTGGTGATTTTATTTTTGTAACTGGCTTTAGAGGATTTTATGAGGGATCTCAACTTCTTGCTGAGGCTGACCAGGGAGTTCCTCCAATCTTGAGATTTTACTCTTTTTTTGTAACAGCTTCTTCCTTCTGTTGTAAAGTTTGTTTATGGCAGGGGACCACAAGATTGGCTTCCTTTTTTTGGAGGCTAGCATCTTGGTTCTGCTGGAGATGGCACGATCCATGCACTCGTGTATGTTCTTATACAATGCATTTGTGTAAGATTCAGCAGTCGTACCTTTATTTTCCAAATGCGTGGGTGTTGTAAAGTTTGCCACTTCTATCTTAAGTAGCATGAAGTTGGCTTTGGTGTAGTTTTTGATGGTGGATTCCTTAATGGGGATGGATGTGAGATATGGATGTCTAGGGTGATTAGCTTGTGGTCAGATTTGACCAGCGAGGAGTTGACCTCTGCCGTGGAACACCAGTTACCCATATTGGTAATGACCAGGTTGAGGATATTACTGCCCCTGGAGGGGGTGTGAACAAGCTGATCCAATTCATTGGACTTTATGAATTCCAGAAAACGTTGAGCGAATGTGTTGGTACATGAGTAGTTTTCCCAATTGATGGTGGGGTAGTTGAAATCATCTATAATTAAGGTATTGGGTTGTACTTTAATATTTTCCAGTATCTTAAGAAATGCAGAGTGGGAATCCTGGGGCATGATGGGGGATCTGTAAAAAGCTACAACCTGGATTGAAGTCTTGCCCAGTGTTAGTTGCACTTGGATAATTTCGGATGCATTATGTTGAGCAACTAGCCTGGAGGTGTGGGTATCCTTAATGAATATGGACACACATCCACCTTTAGTGTTTCGGTCCAAGTTAGGTGGCTGAAAGGAGTGGCATGAATTATAGCCTGGCAATGCAGAGGTGCTCTCTGGAGCCTTGAACCATGTCTTTGTCACTGCACAGATGTTGATGTTCTCCATTTTAAGGAGTGCCTCAAGTGAGTGCATTTTGAGGTTTAGACTTTTAGCATTGAGTAGCATTACCCTCAGAGTCTGCTTGCTTGTACCTGTTACAGTGGTGAATTTGGCATTTGAACCTTGCCTACCAACTAAGAAAGGCTATGCACCACCACCCACAGAATCGAGAAAGAGCTATCAATCTCTCAATCCTTTCCGTGTCCGGGCCGGGTGAGGTTTCCCGTGTTGAGTCAAATTAAGCCGCAAGATCCACTCCTGGTGGTGCCCTTCCATCAATTCCTTTAAGTTTCAGTTTTGCAACCATACTCTCCTCAGTACCAAAAGACTTTGGTTTCCTGGAAGCTCCCTGGTGGGTCATGGGAATAATGCCACCGGATCGCTAGTCGGCATCGTTTATGGTCGGAACTATGACGGTATCTGATCGTCTTCGAACTTCCGACTTTCATTCTTGATTAATGAAAACATTCTTGTCAAATGCTTTCGCTTTTGTTAGAAAGGCACTATAGGGGTGGCAAGAGCCTTAGCCAATATCTGTAATCCCAGAGGTGACAGGTGCAGGCTATCTCTGGCAAAGCAACATGGTCTGTCGACCATGTCATCCCAGACAGGCAGATATTGGATCCCCTTAGAATGACACCAGAAGCTTAGCCAATTGTTGAAGTCAATCATTTTGTCCTTGTACTGTGGTATCATTCTGGGTGATGGCAGGATGCTACTCAGGGCTAGGGTCATACCTACCTGGGCTACAAGATCCAAGAGCTCCTCCACGTCTCTTTTCATGTAGTCCAGGGAGTTACATCTCAGGTCATTCACACCAAGAAGGAAAATGACAGTCATATTTGTACTTGTTGTGGAGTGACTTGTGCAGTGCGTTATGTGGTGGATCCTGGCACCTGACATGCAGCTGACAGTAACTTTCTCCTTGTTTAGCCTGGTGAGTGGGACATCAGTGTGCCTGAGTATAGAGACACCTATGACTAGTGCGTTGGGTACCTTGTTTTACCTTATGGGCTGAGGTTTAGTGGCACACTGATTTTCTGGGCTGTGTGTCATTTGGGTAGTTTTGGGGGATGGTGGTTTTCTGCTTTTCAGCTTGGGAGGTCTCTGTTGCTTAACAGATTTTTATTGTGAGTCTCCATGAATGTGGGTGTGTCCTTTGTGTTTCTTTGTGTGGGTTTTGAAGGACTATGTGTTGAGTGTGGTGTGATGCAGGTGTTAATCGTCTCCTCTTGACTGTATAGTTCAGTCTTGGCTGGAGAGAGCTTGGCTTCCAGTTTGGCTCTATAAGTGCATCTCTCACAGGTTGTAGTGCTGGGTGGTAGGAGGAGAGGGATATCAGTGAACATGAGAAAATTGCTACATTGCCCCAAGATGCCCAGATTCATCAGGTGAACAGGAGAAAACACCAGGAGCTGACCCATGGATATGCCTGGACAGGTGCTTATTAATTTAAGTACTAAGAACTGTTTTCCTCTTGAAAAGTGAGGAAAGTCAAGTGCTGTAGTAATTTGTGGATTATTTAGTGCTTACAATGAGTTCTGCGCAAGTGCTGAGCACAAGAAAGCAGTTTTGAATGCTGACAATAGAAAACTGGCTAGTTCTAGGGGGAAATTTGAAGAGCTGACTTTCTGGTACCAGGAATAGTTTAAGCATAGTGTGATGCGCAAAACTGGGCATACACGGGTTTTTAAACAGAAACATGAAAGGGATAGAAATAGCCCAAAATGGCCAACAAAACTACCGATTCTGAACTGAAACCACTCCTCCAATGACAGATAGGCTGCTCAAAGCTCACCAGTCTCACTGATGAACAGAGACGCTTCCTTCTATCTTAGTAACGTCTGGGCAACACAGAAACTACAAAACAGCCCAGAATTCAGCAAGAGCTGAAAACCAGACTCTACTGGTTATAGAAAGGTGGGAAACTAGTAGAGAGAGAGGAATTTTTTTTGTTTGTTTGTTTTTATTTATTTTTTTCGAAATTTAAAACAGATACAGTAATACAAACAGCCCTCAGGAATTAAACAGTTGAAAAAAAACTTAAACATGGTCAATTAAAGTGCAAACAGTAACAGGATTTAAAAAACAGTTCAAACAAGTAGCAAAGTCAATAAAAAATGCTAGGAATAGTGCGCTTAGTGAAAATAAGTAATAAAAAGAAAACAGAGGTACTTAATCCACTCAAAGTCTCTCTTTTCTCCTTTTGCTGCTGTAGAACTCTGCAGGACACCCAGGTAGGCTCTCGCTGAGGTAATATATATATATATGTGTGTGTGTGTGTGTGTATGTATACATACATACATGTATGTTTATATATATATATATATATATATATATATATATATATATATATATATATATCTATATATATATATGGATTCACTTTAGATGCTTGATGTTTTAAAGCATCGAATTTCATAAGGCTGAGACCATATGATTGACATTTTAAAACATCGAACACCTAAAGGAAAAACAAAAATAAAACAAAAAACATTTCTAGGATGTTTTTGCAGGGGAGGAAAGCCCCCCCTACACCCCCACCCCCCAACCCCTGCTATTTAAATATACAAACTCCGAGATCAATCTACAGCGAGGAAAAGGGAAAATTTCCCTGTTCTGCACTGTATGGAGATCTCCGTTCAAAACGTTAAATGCTTTAAAATGTCGATCATATGGTCTTGGCCATATGAAATTCACCGTTTTAAAACATTGAGCATTTAATGTGAATCCATATGTGTGTGTATATATATATATATATATATATATATATATATATATATATATATACAGTCGGACTATCCCGGTCAACAAATGTAAATAAAATAAATAAATATATATATATATATATATATATATATATATATATATATATATATATATATATATGGGTCTAGAACTATTCACTGAAAGCATGTTTCACTGAAACACATTTGACTGTGCACAATTCACTGAAACACAATTCACAGAAAGCTATATATGGCCTTTTCCCCACTGTAGTGTGACCCTGGAGTTAGTATATATAGTAAGAGGTACCTAGAGGTAGTTGTCTCTAAATGCCCTATATACCTGAACTATATACATGAATACTTGCAATTCCAATAAGTTACTCTTTTCTGAACATAATAAATATCCAAACTATGTGGGGGGGCTACACCCCCCACACACCCCAATGTGGGGGGTGCCCCACACCCCCCTTACTATATGTACTAACTCCAGGGTCGCACTACAGTGGGGAAAAGCCCATATATAACTTTCAGTGAAATGTGTTTCGGTGAATTGTGTTTTCAGTGAATTGAGCTTTCAGTGATTTGTGCACAGTAATTGGACTTTCAGTGAAATGTGCTTTTCAGTGAATAGTCCTTGACCCATATATATATATATATATATATATATATATATATATATATATATATACATATATAGATAGATATGTGTGTGTGTGTGTGTGTGTGTGTGTGTGTGTGTGTGTGTGTGTGTGTGTGTGAGTGTGCGTTTTGCCAATCTGGTCCAGGGAGGAGGTTGTGTTTACAAAATCGAGGAGTCTCTCTGCCTGTACATTTGGTGTCATATATGATACCTACTTAATAGTAGGGTAATTAATGTCACCCATGAATATCTATTAGTTTAGATGGTGAGTGT
The DNA here is from genome assembly GCF_019279795.1 of Protopterus annectens. NCBI lineage: Eukaryota > Metazoa > Chordata > Ceratodontiformes > Protopteridae > Protopterus > Protopterus annectens. The sequence goes on along the minus strand of NC_056731.1, from coordinate 797,672,494 downwards.
TTCCAGTAGGTTTAAATATATGTTATGGGTTTCCTTGGTCTTATAGGGGGATATATAGCTTGTAAGGAAGTGGTATTGGATTATGCCTATGGTGATTACAATATGGAGAAGCTCCAAGCCTTGATGTATATTACATACATATATAAAAACAAAACAAAAAAAAAACAGTGTAAGAAACTTCTCTGTGTGGAAGATTTTCAAGCCATATATATCTAGTGAATCACTGTGTATTAATCAGATCAGATAGTGGTAGTAGAAGTGATGAACTTAAACTCGTCCTAAGTAAAAAAAATAATAAAAAATATATAATATAATATATCATTTGAATTGCTGTACAGAATTATTAAGTATTCAAAAGTGATCCAAGCAGGGTAGACAGTCGGTTTCCAGTCGAAAATTCTTTATTGTACATAATAAAGGATTTTCAACTGGAAACAGACTGCCTGCCCTGCTTGGATTTCTTTCGAATACTTAATAATTCAGTACAATAATTCAAATTATATATTATGTATTTTTTATTATTTTTTTGACTTAGTTCGCTACTTCTACCACCACTATCTGATCTGATTAATACGTAGTGATTAACTAGATATATATGGATTGAAAATCTTCCACACAGAGAAGTTTCTTACACTGTTTCATTTTTGGACCCACTATACTTGTTTAGTGAGTTGTTTGAAACTTCGGGGATACCACGGTAATTGCTTGTTTATTTTTTACTTACATATTTACATACAAATATTTCAAGCACGGGCATTAATGCCCTTCTAGCTTGCCAATATAGCAAAACACTTGTTCCCATAATAAGTATCCAGGCTGCTCTTAAAAATATCTAAACTAGTACTTGCTTTAATGTAATCTGGTAGTCTGTTCCAAGCATCAGCTACTCTGTCAGAGAACCAATTAGTACAATTCTCATTCCTATAGAATCTTCTACCTAGGTTATCTGATGATTCTCTTGTTCTTTTTGATAACCCCAAACATTCCCAGAGGTAGTTGTCCCTAAATGTCCTATATACCTGAATAAGATCTCCTCTTAAATATCTGTAAGAGACTGTACAAGTTCAGATATTTTAGTCTTTCATAATAACTTAAATTTTCACATACATGGATGCCTTTGGTATATTTCCGCTGTACTCTTTCCAGTTTACTCATGCTTGTTTTCTTATATGGTTTCCATATTGTTATTCCATACTCAAGTTTGGGTCTGATGTAACTAACAAATAATGACTTCACTAATTTTGATTGAATGAGTAGGTGATATGTGACAGAGTAAAGCTGGAGTTTTTTTAGATGGTCTGCGTAGGGCATCTGTTTGAGGCTGATAATCCTCTTTGTGAGGTATTTCTGTGGCCCTTTCAGTTGTTACAGATTTCTTGTGAGCTACATACCAAAAAGGGCGTTGTACTGTATAATGGGTCTAATGAGTGATGAGTAGAGGGGAAAAATGACCTCTTTTTCCCTGGATGAGAAACCTTTTGTGATGAGGTGTGCCACTTTAGAAGGATTTCCTGACTACTGTGGCAATGTGATTACGAAAGGAGAGACTACTGTCCACCTGTCTCTCAAGGTCTCTTATCACACTTCCGGTGTTAAGTAGACTACCACCTATGTGATAGCTCATGGGAACAGAGTTTTTACCAAAGGGGATGACAATGCACTTTTTGACATTGAGTTTGGAGATTACCAATGTCTTTGTTTATAAGTTCCATGATGATACATTCCATGGCCTTGCAGACCAGGCTCATTAAGCTAATGGGGCGGTAGTTCCCAGGGTCCATGGTGGCTCCCCCTTTGTGGAGTGGGATAACCATCGCTGTGCGCCATTCAGTGGGCATAAAGCCTGAAGTGAGGCTATGATTGAACATGGTGCTTAAGTGGGGTGCCAGTTCATTCTGTAGTTCATGTAGAATGCAGCCTGGGATGTTGTCAGGTCCCATGGATGCTGTGTTCTTGGCTTTGGAGAGTGTAGTTTTTACCTGTTCAGCCGTGATTACAGGAGCTTTGCATTTTTCTGGTATAAAGATGGGCCCTTTAGGGGGTGAGGGGGGCTAAAATTAGCACTGAACCTATCTGCCAGGATGTTGGCAATATCAGTTGGTTCTGTATATTTAGTGCCATTGTGCTGTAACTCAGAGCAGATCTGAGTGTTGCCATTAAGATTCTTGACATAGCTATAGAATGCTTTGTGGTTGTCCTTAGAATCAGTGGTGATTTTGTTTTCATAACTAGCTTTGGGGGATTTTATGAGGGATCTCAGCTTCTTACTGAGGCTGACCAGGGAGTTCTATCAGTCATGGGATTTTACTATTTTTTGCAACAGTTTCTTTCTTCTGTTGTAGAGTTTGTTTATGGCAGGAGACCACCAGATTGGCTTCCTTTATTTGTAGGATAGCATCTTCATTCTGTTAGGGATAGCACGATCCATGCACTCATGTAAGTGCTTATAAAGTGCATTTGTGTAGGATTCAGCAGTTGTACCTCTATTGTCTGTCTGCATGGGTGTTGTGAAGTTTGCCACTTCTGTCTTAAGAATCATGAAGTTGGCTTTGGAGAAATTTTTTACAGTGGTTTCCCTAATGGGGGGTGGGGGCGTGATGTGGATGTCTAGGCTGATTAGCTTTTGGTCGGATCTGACCAAAGAGGAATTGACCTCTGGTGTGGAACACCGGTCGCCCATGTTGGTAATGACCAGGTCTAGGATATTGCTGCACCTGGTGGGGCTGTGAAAAAGCTGATCCAGTGCGTTGGAATTTATGAATTCCAGAAAACGTTGAGCAAGAGTTGGTACATGAGCAGTTTTCCCAGTTAATGGTGGGGTAGTTGAAATCACCCATTATTAGGGTGTTGGGTTGTACCCTAATATTTTCCAGTGTATCAAGAAATGAGGAGTGGGAATCCTGGGGCATGGTGGGGGATCTGTACCAAGTTACAATTTGGATTGCGGTCTTGCCCAGAGTTAGTTGCACTTGGATAATCTCATATGCATTATGCTGAGCTACTAGCCTGGAGGTGTGGATATCCTTAATGAATATGGACATGCCTCCACCCTTAGTGTTTCAGTCCAGGTTAGGTGGCCGAAAGGTGTGGTATGAATTATAGCCTGGTAATGCAAGGGTGCTCTCTGGACCCTTGAACCAGGTCTCTGTCACTGCACAGATGTTGATTTTCCTCCATTTTAAGGAGTGCCTCAAGTGAATGCATTTTGAGGTTTAGACTTCTTGCACAGAGTAGCATTACCATCAAATTTTGCTTGCCTCTACCTGTTACGGTGGTGAATTTGTCATTTGAACCTTGCCTAAAAAAGGCAATATAGGGGTGGCAAGAGCCTTAGCCAGTGTCCGGAATCCCAAGGGCGACAGGTGCAGGTCATCTCTGGCAAAGCATCGTGGTCTGTCGATCATGTCGTTCCAGGAAGACAGATACTGGATCCCCTCAGAATGACACCAGAAGCTTAGCCAATTGTTGAAGTCAATCATTTTGTCCTTGTACTGTGGTGTCATTCTGGGTGATGACAGGATGCTACTCAGGGCTCGGGTCATACCAGCCTGGGCTACATGATTGAGAGCTCCTTCATGTCTCTTTTCATGTAGTCCAGGGAGGTACGTCTCAGGTCATTCACACCAACATAGACAATGACAGAGTCATATTTGTACTTGTTGTGGAGTGACCTGAGTGCGTGAGTTATGTGGTGGATCCTTGCACCTGACAGGCAGCTGACAGTAACTTTCACCTTGTTTAGCCTGGTGAGTGGAACATCAGTGTGCCAGACTATGGAGTCACCTATGACTAGAGTGTTGGGTACGTTGTTATGCCTTATGGGCTGTGGTTGAGTGGCACACTGAGTTTGTGTGCTATGTGTCATTTGGGTTGTGTTGGGGGGTGAAGGTTGCATACGTTCCAGTTTTGGAGGTCTCTGTTGCTTGAGCAGATTTTTATTTAGAGCCTCCGCGAATGTAGGTGTGTGTTTTGTGTTGCTATGTGTGTGTTTTGGTGGTGTCGGTTTTGGGGGACTATGTGATGAGTGTGGTGTGGTGCAAGCGTTTACCTTCTCCTCTTGACTGTCTAGTCCAGTCTTGGGTGAAGAGAGCTTTGCTTCCAGTTTGACTATATAAGTGCATATCTCACAGATTGTAGTGTTGGATGGCAGGAGGAGAGGGCTGTCTGTGTACATGAGGCAATTGCTGCATTGCCCCAAGATGCCCAGATTCATCAAGTAGACAGGAGAAAACACCGGGAGCTCACCCTTTAACATGCCTGGATAGGTGCTCTAGATAAGTGAGGAAAGTTGAGTGCTGTAGTAATTTGTAGCTTATTTAGTGCTTACAATGAGTTCTGAACAAGTGCTGAGCTCAAAGAAACAGGTTTGAGTGCTAAAACAAAAAAATGGCTTCATATTGTGGCATCATGCTTGGAGAAGGTAAAATGCTGCTTAATGCTAGGTTCATGCCAGCCAGACACACACAGATTCTGAGACCTCCACAATGTCCCTTTTGGTATTGTTTAGGGAGGTACATCTCAGGTCATTTACACTCACATGGATTATGACTAAGTCATACTGGTAGTTATGGTCCAACAACCTGAGTGTGTTTGTAATGTGATGGATCCTGGCCCCTGATAAGCAACTGTCTGTGATTTTCTCTATACTCAGCCTGGTGAGAGGGACATCAGTGTATCTCACTATGGAGCCACCACTCACTAGAATGTTGGATTCTGTGGTGGCTTGCCATATGGTGTTAGAAGTAGAGGCTATATTAGATGTGGCTGTATGGGTTGATGTGGGTGTTGTTTTGAAAGTGTGAATTCAGAGTTGCTGAGCGAGATAATTATGTATACGTCACCAAGGAGGTCTTTGGGGTTTAGGTAGGTTACATGTAAATGCCACATCATATATGGGTCTATGTTTCTGCTTTCAATTGTGTATTATCGGTGCAGTATGTATACTACTGACAACCTTATTGATATTAGGTGCACTTTTATGGAGAGCTTTGTCTCCAGTGACATTCTGTAAATACATCTCTTACATACCACATCCATTTGTTTAATAATTAACTGGTTGTCTGTAAATATGAGGCAGTTTCCACATTACCTCAGGATGCCCATATCCACCAAGCTGGTAACAGAGGTAGTGGGAAAGTTCATATCTATGGCAACAGACCCTTTTTATTGATTAGACAGTTGGAGAAATTATATTTGTTTTGTTATGTGCACTCATTTTTTAATTGTAAACATGTTTTGCAAAGGACTGCAGTAAACATGAAAACACTGCAGCAGATCGGATCTCCCGTTCCTTCCCACGCCCGTGTTTACTTTTCATACCTTTCAAAAATCTCTAGGTTTTGCTGTTTACATTTTTTGCACTTCCTTGATTGCCTCTTTTTCCAAACGACCCCCAATTTATTTGAGTATATAATGGTTTTCATGGATCTGTTGTATTAATGAACACAAAAAATGCATGTGAAGGTCCTGACAATTTTTTTGTGCAAGTATTTTTCTTTCCTCCAATTTCTCTCTTAATTATTTTGATTATCTTCTATCTGGAAATTCTGGGCTTCTTGCATAACAGTAACAACACATAATTTCTTTCTTATCCTCAGTAGTCCACTCTATCATCTTTAGGGCTCTTTTCTGGCCTTTCAGTTTTTGTGAACTACTACTTCCTTCTACAATGGGGTAGGTGCATCCTTCCCCTGAACCTGGCCTAACCCCATTGTGGGAATGTTTCTGTGTTTGAAGATTCTACACTGTCAGTTCTTCACTGTGCACATGAGGATCAGTCACTTCTTTATAGGTTCATAGGTAGGTACTAGGCTATCAGCCCTGGGGCTATATAAGCCTAGCCAAAAAGGTTCCCTGGCTTTCGCCACCCAAGAAAATTATTTTCCTGTGCCCCTGTCAAGCAGTGCTGCAGAAGTGATCCCCGGTGTGAATTTTCTATTTCCCATCCAGTCGTCAAGATTTTTCTTAAAGAGGGCCAATGAGGAGCTTTGCTTGAATGGGTAGTTTGTTCCAGAGTATGGGAAGTCTCTGGGACATGAATCTATCCCTCCAGCATGTTCTGTTTATTGTTGTGGCAAGGTTTAGGTCCCTGGAGTGTGTGGTTCAGAGAGATTGGGATGTCTTTTGACATAGGTTTGTATGTTAGGCAGAGATCGCCTCTGAGTAGGCGATATGCTACGGAGTAGAGCTGGAGTTTTTTTGAGGCGGTCTGCATATGGCATCTGTTTGAGGCTGGTAATCCTCTTAGAGAGGTATTTCTGTGGCCTTTCCAATTGTTGTAGGTGTCTTGTGAGATACATGCCAAATGGGGCATTATACTCTATAATGAGTAGAGAAGAACAATGACCTCCTTTTTTCTAGAGGAGAACCCTTTTGTGATGAGGTGTGCCATGTAGAAGGATTTCCTGACTACTCTGGCGATGTTGTTACCAAAGGAGAGACTACTGTCCACCTGTGTCCTGAGGTCTCTGATCACATTTTCAGTGTTTATTGAGCTACCACCTATGTGGTAGTTCATGGGTACCGAGTTTTTCCCAAATGGGATGACAATGCACTTCTTGGCATTGAGCTTGAGGCCATGAATTTGACACCAAGCATCTGTCTCTGTGACGCCCTTTTGTAGAATGTCTATATCATTAGGTGATCCTATTATGGCTCCAAGTTTGCAGTCATCTGTGAACTTTGTTAGCCAAAGACCTTCTGTAGTGGCCTGCACTTCAGAGACGTAGATGCTGAACAGGAGAGGACCCAGGACTGAACCCTTTGCTACTCCAATCATCACTGGTCTGAAGTCGGACTTTATCCTGGGGCTTGTGTACCCAGCTGTGTTTTCTTTATTTTTTAACCTACTTCTGTCCATGATATATGATATATAAAATATATTACATACATCAGTGTCATACCCAGTAAAGTATAGCTTATTTAAAGAGAAGCTTATTGCTAACCAGTATCCTACCTTTTCCTACATTCCACTATAGCTGATTTTGGTTATTATATGTATTTCTGGATTCCAACTTGTCATTGTTACACAAATTTGAATGGAAAGCAATTTTATGCATTTGCAGCTCACTAGAAGACATCCTTATTGGAGGAGTGTAATGGCCCTAGAACCATTTTAAGCTTAGTCATTCATGCCCCAGTTTTCATAATTGTCAATGCCCAAGGACTAGAAAGACTTTGGTGTATGCCTGTGCCTTAGAGCATCTATAAGTTGCTTCTGTCCATAAAGGCCACAGATGAAAAGCAGGAGTGAATTTATGATTTTCCTTCCATTGGTCCAAATATTATTTGAATAGGCTTACGAAGAGCTCTGTTTCACATAAATAGGGTGTCTTTTCCAGAAAAAGGGTAATCTCTCAAACACACACCTGTTCCTCCAAAATGTTTTGCTTATGTCACAGACAAGGTTTAGATCCTTAGATTGGGTAATTCTTGTGCTGTTTGTTTTGTGAATATATAGCATATCCATTAAGGCTGGATATGAAAATGCTTTGTAGGCTAGGTATAGATTGTCCCTCAGTAGTCTATAAGAGAGTGAGTACAGGGACATGGGTTTGGGATTTTCCACATAAGACATGTTATTTATATAATGTATTCTTTTAATGAGGATTTTCTATGGCCACTATAGTTGTTGGAAATGCCTGGTCAGGTACATGCTGAAGAGTGCAGTGTACTCGATTATTGGTCTAATGAGGGTAAGCATAGTGTGATCTAGGTGCCATGCCATAACTTACAACTTGCCCTCTCATAGAAGGATTTTTTCACCACCATGGACAAATGGTGATCAAAGTTTAGGTTACCATCAATCTGGGTTCTCAAGTCTCTTACCACTGGGGCTATTGTTAGGAGAGTGTTATCAATGCTGTAATTTGCAGGGGTGGTCAACTTCCCGAAGGGTATAAATATGCAGTTTTTGGCATTGAGTATTAGGCTGTGTTTCTGCCACCAGTGACTTGGCTCTCAGACCCTCCACAAGGATAGTTACATCTTTGGATGAATCAGTCATCGCACCCAACTTGCAGTCATCTGCAGATTTAGTCACCCAAAGACTCTCTATATTTGCTATGACTTCAGAGAAGCGTATTCCAAACAGGAGAGGTCTAAGCACTGAGTCCTGTGGAACACCACTTGTAAAAGGCCTAGTTGTGGTTGTGGATTCCCCCACCCTAACTTCATGTGTTCTATCCATGAGCCATTTGACTATCCATTGGGTTACATAGAGATTTATCTCTAAATGTCTGTTTTTCTATAATAACTAAGTGAGGTCATGTGTTGAATGCCTTTATCAGGTTGAGCTAGGCAGCAGGCACTTTTTGCCCATCATACATGGCTCAAGTGGCCACTCACAATAGTCCACTGGGTTTAGTAGGTGTGACCTTCCCTTGACGAAACCAAACTGGAATGGGTCCAGTGTTTGTAGCTTTCCTATGTATTTATTAGATCCATTATAACTTTTTCCATGACCTTGTATATAAGACTAGTTCAGCTTATGGGTCTGTATTTCCCTAGGTCTGTTGATGGTCCATCTTTATGTAGAGGAATGGACGTTACAATCCTACATTCTCTATGGATGAAGCCTGTCTGAAGGCTGTGGCTGAACAGACATTCTAATGGGCCTGAGGTGTCATTTTTCAAAATGTATAGGAGGCATCCCTCGATGTTATCATGGCTCATTGCTGTAGAGTATTTAGTTCTGGAGAGCACAGTGAGGACCCATGCTTTAGTAACAATGGGGGGGGGGGGTAAGTAGTAGAGGATATTTCCTGGGGAGTAACTAGTCATGTTCAAGTCAAATGGACTCTGTCTTATACTTGTACCTTATTGCTGTTGTGTAACACTTTTGAGTAGAGTTACTGTCATCTACTCTTTTATCTTGGACTTTGGTAATGATCTTAGCCATTTAAATGTTTCTGCCAAGGCTTTTCACTCTGCGTTATAAGGATGAAAGGTATGCCTTCAATTATAACTGAAATGTCATGAAATCACAAGAAATGAATGGCTTTTATTGCATGTATATTCCTATACACTAGACAGACTTGTTTGTGTCTAATTAGAACTAGCCAGTACAACTTTATACTTACATAAATAAGTAAATAGACACACATATCCCATGTGAAATTTTAGTTTCATTTGTTGTAAAAAACAAATTAAACAATCAAGCAGACACAGGTTCCATGTGAAGTCATAGTTTTATTTATTTGACTGTTTCATAACTATCTTATTTAGGTATCGATAGATATTTTTGATATAATGTAACAGGTTTAAAGTGAAACAATGTAAATTGCAAGTAAAATCAAGTGTGATATTTTGTTGCAAAGACAGAATCTGCTGATGAATCACGGCAATGAAAGACATCTATAATACACATTCATTAGTTTAAGGAACACCATTGCAGATAAAACTAACAAAATAAATAAAAATGGAGAGATCCTTCTATACTTAACATAGACACGCTATTAAACAGCTTATTTATATTTATACATTTTACATATGTACATACATACAAATATTTCAGGCATAAGCAATAATGCCCTTCTTGCCTGCAAAGCTGTAGTTATAGTTTGATCTCATTTCCATTTCTTATATTTTTTTCAACTATCACCTTGCTTGAATTCCACTTCTGCATTTAGTCCAACCATTTGACATTTCTTTTGAAAGTGGTATCATTATTTATTCTGTTTGCAATTTTCTGTTTGTGTCTTGCACCAAGGTTATGACTCAATAGGGAATGTCAGCCTCCCACTTACATGGTTATCAAGCTGCATTTAATAAGTACACAAACAAATAAACAAACAGCTGAATAAAGAAATAAGGGGAAAAAATTAAATGATTTCAAACAGAGATGAAGTTTAATTCATGGTACCTTGGAGAGTACATCACACATCTGTTTGTTGTTTTCATTACATATTGAAATAACAATTAAATGTTTATTTACAGGTACCTTGTTATGTGTATATATAGTTGGTACAGGACATAAAACACAGTAGGGGTATTCAGAATGGAGAAATAGCACAGTGCATAAAGCTAAACAATGCAGTCAGTGTTGACATGCGGGGCATGTGCAATTCAAAGATATCTATCACAATCATGGTACTATGAAAATTGGTGTGGTCAGTAGTATATATTAATGATCATATAATGACATTCAGATGAGATGGCTTATAGAAATATATTTATCAGTAAACTGATGTTTTTGTCTGCATATATATTCTATACACAGCATGTACATTTGTAAGATACCTGGTAATTATATATTATGTTGATACGTTCATAGGTATATACTAGGAATGCAGTTCAAAAGACCATTGATAAGCATAGCTAGCTAAGTCTGAGCACTGTTGAGTGAGTTAAGGTCAGTGGTCAAGAAACAACACGCTGTATACCCCAAAGAGGATTTAGGATTTCCAGGTTATTCATTCAGAATATTACTGAATACAGACCACGTCTAGTATTGCTTGACATGCATAGGAAGTTTATTCAAGAAGTATAGGATTCTTTGGGATATAAATCTCTTGTGCCAGCCATGTTCCATTTCTGTGTCTATAAAAGATTATAGTCTTCTGTTGTGGGTGTTCATGGTGGTGTGCATGTTGCATAGCTGTAAGGGGTCAAGTAGGGTGGAATGGGCCATGTACCCTACTGACGGACAGCACTCTGTCTGCTGAAGAATGGCGTACAGAACAAGAACTGCACATTTCAAAAATACCCTTTAAGGCACAGATATGAATATCACCAGGAAAATTAGGCAACAGTAAGGATTGTGCAAGGGTGTACAGCTCAGCAAACTGTATGGCTTCTGTGTAAATATCATAATTTGGGCTTTAACACACATTTTACATGTTATACTTTTGGTGCTGCAGTACATCGCTGGTAATAAGACGGGTGTTTCCATTCACATGGAAGTGCACCAACGAGGTACAAGGCAATCAAACATGCAGGAAGCTCCAGCAAACAAAAGTATTGTTGGAAGGTGCAATGTGTGTCTTACAGGTAACACCCTGTTTCTGCAAATAAGAGGTAACAATGTTAGGTGTAGTAGAAGAGGTTATTTTTCAGCTATCTTTCATAAGAGTTGTACTTTCATCTTCCTAATTTCTTGATGTTCTCCCATGATGTCCTTGCCCATTGTACATGAGAAGATGCTGCTATGCTAAATGAGCGTAAAATCTATCTGAGTGTGGGGTATATATTTGGGGTCCAAGCTTCATCACTCCACTGCTTTCTTTAAAACAACCCTCACCTAAAGCTGGGTAAATAGGGTACCCTTCTCATGGGAGAAAACTCCTTCTTCTTAAGTGCCAGTCTATGATGAAACTGTGTGAGTGGGCTTCTGTGTTAAAGGCACAGTCTTTGGTAAGGGTCTATATTAGAACACCGAATATTCAAAATGTCAAGTGTTCTAATATCGAACCCTATCAATTGAAAATTCAAAACATTGAACATTCAGAACAGCGAAATTTTTCCTAGGGAAAAAATTTGCTGCTCCAAAACACATACACACAACACAAGCACACCAAACAAACAGCAATCTACACACATACACCTAAACTCTTACACCTAACCCTACACTAAACTATACATACACCACTAACTATCCACTTACCTTAACCCAAACCCTAACCTTGAGGTCCGTCACTATCGCACAGTCACCTCACCCGTGCCCTATCCCTAACTCACCTACCCCCCCCTAACCCTCACGTCCATACAATCGCACACTTACCTGACCCGTGCCCTAACCCTAACTCACAAAACCAGCCTTAACCCTCACGTCCACACAATCGCAAACTTACCTGAGCCCAACCCGTAACTTTCCACCAGAGCACTGAAAATGCCAAAGCAACAGAAACGGACAACCGAATTCTTTCCCTGGGAAAAAATTTGGTATTCTGTTTCTTCGATATTTTCAGCGTTCACTGAAAACGGGTCGATATTAGAACACTCGACATTTTGAATGTTCGGTGTTCTAATATAGACCCTTTGGTAATGTTGTAGGCACTGTACTACATTCCATTCTGTGGCCCCTGAGGCTGGAGCCAGCCACCGGTTCTTCACCTCTTGATCAGTCATAGGTTGCTCTTATTTACCCTCAGAATATTCTTATTTTGATTAGCTAAATGCTCCACATAGGACTGATAAGCAACAAGCTATGAAAAACAGTCTGTTGTATTACTGAGGACATATATTTTGGAGTTTGTTCCATAAGGCTCACACTGCCTCCCCATGGCTTTGTGCAGCCAGATGATAGCTTGCCAGGTGTAATGCTACCTTCAACTTGTTTTAATCAGGCTGTAATGGTCACAGGGTATGTGCCCTCCATTGTTTTACTGCTATAAGCCATACAACTGGACAATCTTGCACCCTCTTGGTGTCTCTAACTGCTGTAGTACCTTTTTGTAAAATGCTTAATTGCCTGTACTGAGGGTATTTATTAGCTGTTATTCACATATGCCCACTGATACTGTGAATGAATTTGTACCCACACAGGTACTAGTGCTGTTCCCAGTCCAGCTCTTTTGAACTGAGTCCAGTGTGAAAGCAACGTACTGTCAAATGTCCAATAATTCTTCACCTCACCCTTTTTTGCTGATCACTCCCTGCCTAAACTATACATAAATCGTCCAGTTTTAAGTTGGCAGTACCATGTTTACCTTCTGTTTGTATATCCAAGGAGAACTCCAACTCTGTAATGGCAAATTAATGTCTACATGTAATTACTCTTGGCCATCTGCTGATTAACTTGCTTCCTTCTAAATACCTCTCCCATCAAAATCTTAGGGATATGGCACCAGTTATCCTGAAAAAAATGCAGTGCAGACTGTGAGTGTACCAACACTCAAGTAAGATTATCATCTCTAAATATTTAGGTGACTGAAGGAAAGAATACTCTTGCTACTTGATAGATTCATAGGTGGTTACTAGGCTACTGACCCAAAGGTCTTTATAAGGCTAGCCATGTGTACTTTCTATAATACTAGAGAAACCCAATATAAAGGATTTAGCCTAAACTTAAGATCTTAGTTAGCAATGACAGCCCATATCTAGGAGGGTCATAGGTGAAATCCCCAGCAAGGAATTTATGTTTTCCCATCCAGTCATTGAGGTTACACTTTAACAGTGTCATAGAGGGGCTCTGTTTAATGTGAATTGGTAGCCTATTCCAGAGGAGAGGCAACCTCTGGGAGACATATCTGTCTCTCCAGCAGGTCCTATTTATGTGGCAGGCTAGGTTAGGGTCCCTGGAGTGGGTGACCCTTGTCCCATTTGTCTTGCGGATGTGCAGCATTTCCATTAGGTTTGGATCTGAGATTGCTCAAGGCTAGGCACAAGTGTCCTCTAAGTGGTCTGTATGCTACTGTGTACAGTGACGGTGACCTCAGTCTGTCAGTGTATGACGTGCTGGAGACCCTGAATTTTATGGTTAGAAAACTCTGAGGTCTCTCACATTGCCGCAGGTGCCAGGCAAGGTACATACAAAGGGAGCTCTGTACTACATTATTGGCCTGATGAGGGTCGAGTACAGGGGAGTTATGATCTGTTTCACTCTTAAGGCAATGCCTTTGCTACTGAGGTTAACAACATAGAGTGCCTTGCTTACCACCGTAGACACATGGTAGTCAAAGTTTTGGCTACAGTCAACTTGCTTTCCCAGTTCTCTCATTGCTGAGTTGTTACATAGGGTATTATTATTTAGATGACAGTCTGCAGGGATATCGTTTTTACTGAATGGGATGATAATTAATTTTTTCAGCACTGAGTTTGAGACCATGGCTTTGGCGCCAGTCATTCATTTGTGTAAGTCCCTCCTGAAGTATATTGACATCCTTTGGGGGTTAAATGATTGCACCTAATTTGCAGTCGTCAGCAAACTTAATCAGTTGTAGCCCCTCTGTTTTGGTCTGAACTTCTAAAAAATATATTCCAAACAATAAGGGCTCAACATTGACCCCTGTGGAACCCCACTGCTGACAGATCTGCTGGTTGAGGTAAAGTCCCCAACTTTGACTGAATGTGATCTGAAGGTGAGCCAGTTAGCCACCAATCTGACAACATAAGGGTTGATATTCAACTGGGAGAGTTTATCAATGATGCCTGAATGTGGGACTGTGTCAAAGGCCTGTGCTAAGTCAAGGTAGGTTGTATGTACAGATTTGCCTTCACTTATGGCTCTGGTGATGTTTTTGAAGAAGTCTACCAGGTTTAACAGGCATAACCTGTCCTTGACAAAACCAAAATGTGTCAGATCAAGGGTTTGGAGATCACATATATATATATATATATATATATATATATATATATATATATATATATATATATATATATATATATATACATATACATATATATATATATATATATATATATATATATATATATATATATATATATATATACTTATTTATAGGGTCCATGATGATTTCTTCTATGGTCTTCCAGATAAGGCTGGTTAAGCTTATGGGTCTATAGTTTCTGTAGTCTGAGTCACACTTTTAATACTCTTGTCAAGTGGCAAATGACTAAAGGAAAAACTGTTACTTGTAAAACTAACAATAAAGGGTCAGTGACACGAATACTGTTAGGAGTAGCTATACTGTCACCTTAGTTAAAATACGTCCTGCATGCCAGTGTATGAGAGTGTGCATGTATATATGTATATGTTCACCAACACACCACACATACAGGTGTGTACATCTGTATACATAAACAGAGACTGTGTGTGTGTGTGTAATATATATATATATATATATATATATAGAGAGAGAGAGAGAGAGAAAGATAGAGTGGCTGTATAACGATATAAAGATATACAGCAAATACATTTTAAACAACCAAAGCAATGCATATGAAAAACACATAATGACACATGTATTTATTTATTAAAATGATTATCTATTTGGGTATTCTTTATAAAAATAAATAAAATTCCTAGCTCCCAACTCCAAACCCACTCTAGCTCAGGCCTTCCCCCTTCCATGCCTTCTCTATGCCTCTCCATTTCTGACCCATCTACAGTCATCTCTACTTACCTAGCCTGAACAGACCTATAACAATATAGCCAGATTTGCCTGTAGCCAGCCTTATACAACTCATCATTGCATCACCGTAGAAAAACTTCAGTGGCTCAAATTCCCCATCTCCTGCTTCGTTCCCAGATGCAGCTTACACATTTCTTGCTAGACAAGCCCTCTGTCTGTCCATCTCTTTCTTCCTTATAATCTTCCTACATCCCTGCTCGTTCACTTCGTAGCTCTGACTAGAACTTACTTACCATTTATAAACCAAACAAAACTATTGGCAAATTCCTCTACAAAACTCAGTGTCCCTAGCCTGGAATAGGCTTCCTCCAGACATCTGTAGCATTAACTGCACCAACTCTTTCAAGGCTGAAGTAAAAAAATACTTCTTGAACTCAAAATCCTGCCCTTGTCACCATACAACCTAAATTCCACACTCACTCCCTATTCTTTCCTGTCTCTCTTCTACCCTGCTTTCTCATAATACTTTGATCCCCCTATTTCTCCTCCTTTATTCTCTACCTCTCATCTATTCTTACCTTCTCAAAATACCCTGTTCCTCCTTCTCACCTTTCTTGCTGTGCAGCTATGCACTACTTCAATATTATGGCCATTTCTATTTTATTGTACTGTCTATGCAATATATGTTCCCTATCTGTATTTTTGATATTATATATATATATATATATAATTTGTATGACAACATCTGCTTTTGTAATCCTACTACTTTTTAGCAATCAAGTATAATTTTTCTGTATACTGGAGCTTTTCTCCTCAGGCCTCTACTGAGAGTGGTCATATGACTCAGCTGGACCAACACGGTACACAAATGTCAAATAAATAAATATAAATAAATAAATATTTCCATATTGATAAGGGGTAAGTGGTCTCATCAACACAACCATCTGAGCCACAAAAGAGGCAAGACTGAGAAAAGTTATGAGAGTTCCAATATTAACAGTGAAGTGAAAAGTTATGAGAATTCCAATATTAACAGTGAATCATACCACTAAAACAATTAGGTGCACTGCATACAAAGTTTTAATAAAATACACGCATTATTATATATTTAGCAGACAGAAATTTGACAGACATTCAAGAATGCCTTGAATTGCAAGCCGGTCAGTAAGACATAGCACGGCTATGGTTTTACAACCACATGAATATAAACTTAGATTACATATGATATTGCATATATACTTATGCACACAGATACGAAACTATGGGGAAATATAGAGACTACATTTGCCTCAACTTTGAAATGGTAGCCAATGTGACCCTCCTGCAGTCAAATATTCATTAAAAGAGTGAAAGATCCAAACATTTTACCACAGTGCAGGGAAGAAAAAAGAAAATAAATTCAGTTGGATGGAATCAGTATTTTACAGACTGTTACTGTGTGATTCCTGAAGGATGTCAGCTAATGGGGAAATACTTTCAGTACAGTAACAAGATTCAGTTTGAAAGCTGTCTGACATGTTTTATTGGAATGTTATAAGACTTTATTCTTCTAGAATCTTAGGACATTTGCCACACAGTGGGTTTGTTTCCAAAATGAAAATGTCCAAAGCAATGCTGTCCTGTGAAACGAGAGGAAACTATCTTATACATGTATGGCTGCAGGAGTACATGCACTAATAAGCAACACTATTGCTGAACATGTGAAAAACAGTTGCCAGTGAAGGGGAAAAGCATGTAGCAACACGCATGAAACAAAAACAAACAAAAGAAAATACAGTTACCTAGGCTGGGATAATCCACTAAGTGTTACAAAAAACAAGCACATACTAAAGATATAATTTCACTGCTGCAAAGGCTGCAGCTGTGTGTGTGACTAGATAGTGTCTCTGGCTGAGGCTAAATCAGTCATTCAGCTAATAGCCTATGGGTGTGAGAAGGAACATACAAAAGAACAAACTGTAAACTTTTATCAGTTCCTATAATAACAATCCCATACTGAAGTTTGTGAAATCTAACAATCTATCTATGCTAACAAGCTTCTCTGAAAATCCTGCCTCTGTGTCAACATGTGACTTACACTGCACTAAAAGGTAAACAAAGTACAATAGTAAGCAACTGATTTTTAGAAACAAAATAATGCCCCTTTAAAAGCATTGCATTACTGTTATGCTGTCTAGAGTAGTCGCAGCAGTCAGGACATGAATTGCTTGAAAGGCTATTTTCCTCAATGGATAAAATGCACAGATTAAATTAATGAATGGCTCACAGGGAGGGCTGTTGTCAGTACAAGTGAAATTTGAGATGGAATTTGGCTAACACCTAAGACACTTCCTGCATGCAATCTTCCCCCACCCCTCTCAGCCAAAGGTGAGCATGCTCAGAAAGGCAGACCAGAATTGTAAACAAAGGCTGAATCAAAACAGTATGGCCAATATATTTATGTGATTCCTTCACAGGCAAAGGTAGTGTACCATTTCAGAATGAATATGTTCCGGAAGCAAGATGGCCGCTGTCCTGTAAGGAGTGCTGAAACTCAGGAGAGCACCACCTAAAAACTTCTCTGCTTACTATACATGTAAGACTTAACAATTTTCCCAGCAAAAATACGGATTAATTATCTCTATACTTCGTTTCACAGAAAAAAAAAATCTGAAACTCTTACCTTTGGGGCTGGATTTGAGCAGATTGCCTGTACATCTGGGGCCGCATGTGAATCCGGTGCAGAGTGAGGCTAGGCCAAGGATCCTGAAACTAAACCACAGAAAAGAGTACTGCTAACTTTCTGCTTGATATTCTCAACAACCAGCAATCAAAATGCCTCTAGCCTCTGAGGATATGGAAAGCCAAACTACAAAAACTAAATTTACAGCCCTTAACTCTCCAGAGAAAGACTCTACATCCACTTCTAAAAGAGCCAGATTCCAGAAGGCTTTGGATACTAATAAAAACACTAATATAACTAAAGGTAAAACAGAAAGCCCTAACCTGGATGATCTAAAAGCTGCACTACAACCACTGCAAGATGCGATTCAAACTTTAACTGACCAGACAAAAGCTATCGGATCATCTACTGACAAGATATTAACCAGGTTGGATAAGATGGAATCCAAAATAATGGACCAAGACATCAAAATAGATAAAATACAGGATGAGATGAACACGAATAAAAAATCAATTCAAGATCTGAATACTAAAATATTAGATCTCGAAGCTAGATCCAGAGGAAACAATCTAATTATAAGGGGTATTCACGAAAACGTTGAACAAAACAAACTACCAGAGGTGCTAACATCCATATTTAATCTCTTACTGGGCGATGAGCATGAGGTGAAACAGATCACAATAGAAAGAGCCCACAGAGCATTAAGACCCCCATCGATGGCTACCAATCCTAGGATTGTCTATGTTAAAATTCTAAACTTTTACCATGTACACAAGCTCTTAGCTGCAGCTAAACTCAAAAAAAACAATAACGTGGCAAGGAATGAAAATTTCCATATCACAGGACTTACCTCAACAAATCAAGTTGGCAAGACAGCAATTAGCCCCATACTGTGCATATCTTATTAACAACAACATAAGATTTCAAATGAAGTACCCCAACTCTCTAACATTCTCAACCCAAGATCAGAAGTACACAATTTCCAACAAAGAAGATGCTGCAATCCTATTTACCAAACTTTTCAGAACCAACCCTGGTAAAGAAACGAAGTAAACCGACCTTATCAACTTAGCGATGTTACAACATTGACTCAGCTGCAATAAAAGCATAAAAAGTTGTTTACCTAAATCCTCTAGCCCTAGAAGAGTTCACCTACCTTAAAAAAATATATATCGCCGCGGAAGTGCCAGGTCGAGGATGGGCCTGAACATTTTAGTCTTGCCCCAAGTGGTTAGTTTCTTGGCCCTCGCTGCTCGTGATTTCCAGAAGCCCTAGAACGCAAACGCAACCTCATGGACATGAGGATTCATCCTTACCACCTTTAACTACAACTCCCAGAAGACGTACGATCATTACGTGACCTCAGCGTACCTGCTAGCCTCCCAGAGTGCAACGCAACATTAAAGCCACAGGACGGGCTAACAGATTTCCTGGTTCAGCAGGTTTATCTTCCTCGCACATCACTGATTGCGTGTACTTCTCTGAAATGATAAGAAAACGTCCACACGGATGCCAGACAGGTAGTTACAGCGCCGGAAGAGTCAAGAGACGTTATCTGAAAGGTACTGTCAACCCTATATAAGAAAGGAGGTCTCAGTTAAGCAACAGCTTAAATTCAGCTACTGTATTAACCACTCTCAACCTGCTATGATCCCTGAGCAATACATCTAGGGGACATCAGTTTACTTGTCGGAGCATGACTGGAAATTATTTTTTCTCTGTTTGCGGATATGCTTGTTGGGCTTTTAAGGTGGAAGTTAGTCAGACACACGTTAAGGGTATAATGTTTATTGCTAGTCTCTTTGTGAAAGGTTCAAAGGTGGTCTGCTTGGTGAAAACGATCTTTTCACTTGGAGTCAGCAATTAGGATGGAAGCTTAGCAGCTTTCTTACGAGTGATACTGCTAGACAGCATTCACAAATATAGTGATCCACCACTCCTTTCTCCTAGTGTATATTGGTTTGGAGAAACCAGTGGTCTGACTGGTGGGGAGGGAGGGGGGTATGGCTTCCCGGATGGGTGCAATATTACTCTGCCTTTATCTATATTTATCCAGATAATACGATGGTCTGCAACTATTTCTTGGATTAATTATCTCTGCAGTTAAGCGATGCTTGCCTTTTAAAAGCTCGATGTGTGAATCAGCTGGTTCATGTTTCTGATACAGGGTTTACTTTGTTAAAGTGATTGATCCTTTCAGGTGCTACGTTTTGATCACACACAACATTGAAGGTACACTAAGAGGGTTCTTATTGCCCAGGAGCTCACTTTTGATCATTGATACGACTTTCGTATATTCTGTAAGGGATGACATGTTTTCTTACTTAATAACAACTGAGTGCCTGTCGCTGGAAAGGAACCTAAATAAATATAGCTATGGATTAAATCATTTGTAGCCAGTCTAGCATAACAGCTCAGCCACGATATACTACTCTAGTTTATCTTGCTTTATTTGACCAATAAACCCTGACTGCTGCTCAAAAGGGGGATACTACTACAGAGAGACATGATGGAGACATCTCCCCCCCCCCTGGCAGTAGGTTTGAAGGCTACTGCAGACATAGTACTTATGGATCTTGCAAGTATGGTCCCTTACAATGCCCTAAAAATCCAGTGTCCTCAAGGGAATGATGGTCATACGGTTGTCAATCTTCAACCTCAGGCTACCCTCACTTTTACCCCCACTGACGAGTACAAGATTACAGGCTGATACACCTTGAAGGACAAGCTTTTGAGATTGATTAGAGGAAAAGTATAGATACATACAGTGGTAAGGGTGGATGCAGGTAATACTCATGACATGAGTAAGAACGGGACTCTCCTTAGTGCCCCCTACATTCCAATACCATTCCAATTTCTCGTATGGAGTTAGACTTCACCATTTACGTTCTCACAACTTTAAGGGTGAGGAACGATATGGGGTCCACACAGCACAAAAATAACTACTTGGGCTTAAGTAAAGTTATCCTATAGGATGGAGGCAACACTGTCCTCCTCCAATAATCCCTCAAATAGGAATGATATCCATGTAGCCAGGCAGTAGTAAAAGTTACTCGGTAGTACCAAGGGCCCCTACATCAAAAGAGACCATGGGAATTGAAATGGCAGGACGCACTCTGTAAGGCTCACTTTCGAGAGCTGTTACTACCTATAGCAATTCTTAACTCATTGACTCGATCAATGATTCTCCCAAGGTCTGGGACGAAAACATCTTTGGGACATATAGACATATTATGATTATCACTCACTGAATGATATAAAGTAGTAACCTGAAATAGGGATATGTAGGAACACATATTCTAGGTAGACATGTACCCACAAGACTGATTTGAACAAATACATTTGTTTCTTGGGGAAACAAAACTTGGGTCAATATTGACAGATTTATGAATATATTAAATAATTCTTGGAAGTCTTACTAACATATATAAGTAAAAATTTGTAATATCTTTTTATTTAGGGTTTGCTCTCATTGAGTTTGTAGGTATTGTTACTAGAGACAGTTTAGCTCTCTTGTCATTGCATAATTGAGCTCAGTAAGCTGGGATACATACTTCTTATAGTATACATGTGTTTTACCCTTGTAGTTAGAAAGTTGTTATTTGTAATGATTGAAACTCGTTCAAATGTTGTATGTATTCCAACCTCTTCCAGGAGGAAAGAGGACGTGGTTAGGCACTGGATGATCGCTGGAGGAGTCACCCATCTATGGCTAGATAATAGAATGCTCTTTTTTATACCCTCTGTACTGAACTCTTTTATCATGAATAGGTTTAACCTTTACTGTCTCCTACAAATGTTAGGATTGTTATGTGGAAGATAGCCTCATGGAATGTCAAGGGTTTACAGTCTGATAGTAAAAGAAAATTAATCCTTCATCTGGTATTCAAAACCAATTTAGACTGCATTTTGTTACAAGAAACACACTTGTTAAAAGAACAGTGGGACACCATAAGTAATAAAAAATGGATCAAAGATATTATAGCAGCGGGGAATAGTACTAATAAGGCAGGGGTAGCTATCATTATTAAAAACTCCTTCTATCACACTATCCTAAAACAAGAATCTGACCCTGAGGGAAGATGGTGCTACTTTGTAGCTAAAATAGACTACTTGGATAAACCTATTATGGTCTTAAACCTATATGCACCTTGTATGTTCCAACACAAATTTATAATGAACCTATACAACATCCTTCATAACTTCCAAAAACACTACTTTATAATAGGGGGAGACTGGAACTCTATCCAGGATCCAATTCTAGACAGATCTAATAACCTATCCTCATATAATTCACAGGCCTCCTCCGCCATCTCGGAATTTAAAAATGATTTTAATCTATTTGACCCCTACCGGAGTAATTATGGCAATCTGAATAGTGAAGGATATACCTTTTTCTCACAATGCCACAAGTCCTGGTCCAGGCTGGACTTTTTTCTAATTTCGGACATATTTCAGAAATATACATCTTCTGTCTCCATCGAACCCAGATCACTCTCTGATCACTCAAGGATTACTCTATCCATAGATCGATCCCGCTCCATCCCCCCAAATAATCTGGTGAGATGTTGGAAACTTGATCCTAATTTACTAGATAAGACTGATATCAAGGAAGAAATTGATACTTTATTAGACCAATGTATTCTTGCCATTAAAGACGCCAATACTCCATTCAATATTTCATGGGCTACCACCAAAGTTCTGATCAGAGGAGTATTAATCAATAAAGCCGCCTATTACAGGAATAAGTACATCTCTAAAGAGAGGAATATACAGGAGGAATTAAAATCCCTAGAAACACGAATTCAAAAGAACTACTCGGTGGAATTAGAGAAAGAAATCAATCAACTACAGATAAAACTTATTTCACTTCAGGCTGAAAATCTAACATTCCATGAAATCAAGAACCTGGCTAATTACTCACACTGGGCTCAGCTCCCTTCTAGGTTTCTAGCGAGATTAATTAACCAACATAACAACTCGCCCCCTATTTCTAAAATTAAGGTTCATCAAAAATATATCACCAATACACAAGACATAATAAAACTATTTGAAGAATTGTACGAAGGAGTATACAATCCTACCCCCAGTACTATAGATGAACATGAACTAAGCCTATTCCTCGATAAACTAACAATACCATGTATAGAAGAACAACATCAATCTGTTTTGGCAGCCAAGATCAATCCAAGGGACACTA
Source organism: Protopterus annectens (assembly GCF_019279795.1). NCBI lineage: Eukaryota > Metazoa > Chordata > Ceratodontiformes > Protopteridae > Protopterus > Protopterus annectens. The sequence goes on along the minus strand of NC_056731.1, from coordinate 797,649,660 downwards.
GTTCTGCGATCAATAACCTTAAAAATAATAAAGCCCCAGGACCAGATGGCTTCACAGCCGAATTTTATAAGGCTTTTAGTCATAAACTAACAACCATTCTTTGCCACCTTTTTAACTTCATTATTCAGAATGATGTTTGTGACCCCCACTTAAATGCTTCTAGAACTATTCTAATTCCCAAACCGAATAAAGACAATACCAATCCTAATAACTATAGACCCATCTCTATTATTAATATAGACATCAAAATTTTGGCAGCAATTGTAGCAAATAGAATGAAATCTGTGATTAATAAAATCATATCTCCGGAACAATCAGGGTTCATAAACCACAGACAAACATTCGACCAGACCCTCACCCTAAATGCTATGTCTTCCTTATCACTGATTAAGCATACCCCTATTTACACACTCGCTATTGATACATCCAAAGCATTTGACAGAATAAACAAAAAATTCTTGATCTCGGTTCTACAAAGATTTAAATTCCCTACACAGTTTATCTGCATTCTTAATACTCTTTATAAAAATGCATATACTACTTTACAAATAAACAAGCATAGCTCAAAGAAGATAGTGATTAATAATGGGATTAGGCAGGGATGCCCCTTATCACCACTTTTATTCAACCTTTATAAAGAGCCTTTGCTTTTACTAATCAAACAGAGAACATTCCATTATATCCCAAGGTTATTTAATACCGAAATACCCCTATCAGCATACGCGGATGATTTGAATATTTACTACTCCCTTCCCAACTCTGATATTAACACAATTTATAATGTATTACAAACTTTCTCCAATTTCTCAAACTATAAAGTGAATATAGATAAGACAACGATCTTCCCAATTAACATTTACTCACAATTACCTAGTGAAAGATCCCTACCTAATATAAAGGTTAACGACCACATACAATACCTAGGAATATTTTTTCATACAGATGGAAATATGCAACAACAAGAGGGGTTATCGAAGTGTTGGACCATGATACAAAAAGACCTGGAAAGATGGTCTCAACTTAAACTGCCGGTTTTCTCGAGAGTGGCCATTATCAAAATGAATATTCTGCCGAGACTGCTTTATGTCCTGAATGCTACCATTACTCTGATACATAATAAAACTTTTAATAATATACACTCATCTCTCTCGAAATTTATATGGCACCCTAGACCCATCAGAATAAGCTACCAAAAACTTATTTACCCTAAGGATAAAGGTGGTCTAGGACTTCCAGATTTCAGACTAATGTATGAAATAAATAGATGCAGCAGAATAATCAACATTGCCACCTTCAGAGAAGAATCAAATACTTGGGCCCCTTCTTGGGTCAAGCTTTACCACAATTATATCAAAATGCTGTCCATTAATCCCATGGCACTCCCTTTTTTAGACATCTCAGCCAAAAGAAAGTATAAAATTCAAAATGACCTATGGTCTCAAATCAAAACTACGCAAAACCTGTTTAAATCCCTAAATCTATATTTACCTTTTCTCCTTCTCCAACCCTTACACCTTAATCCTAACATTAAACTAAATGAGAAGGTGATTAACTTGAATCCATTCCCCCTGATCAAAAGTAAAACCGTCCTGGATTTTTTTGTACTCAAGTTGGATGATACTTCTTCCATCAGAAATAAACTTAAACTTTCACTCAAGTACACCATCATGATTCGACAATTAAAAGACATCTGCAGTAGATTCTGGATAGATATTGACATTTAGGAATACCAAATTGAGTTATGTAAGGTTTTATGGAATCTACTAATTCGTAAAAAGAAGATGGTCTCTCACACATATAAACTAATCTCTACAATCAGATGCTCAAAGGATGCTATTCACTCTGATTATTGGATAAAGCAAGACCCCTCGATTTCCTCTGAGTCTATAGCCCAAGCCATTCGGAAATTTTCCAAAGCTATTCCCCTGCTAAAATTCAGATATACTCAACTTATGATAGTAAATAACGCATACTACACCCCAGCCTTACTCAACAAGATGTACAAGGAAGTCCCTCCTTTTTGCCAATTTTGCCCAACGATGGTAGCAGATACCATTCACATTTTTTTGAGCTGCAAATGTTCATACAAGCTTTGGTGTGCCCTCAGAGTCAAATTAGAAAAAATGGGCTATGAGAAATCTACGCTCTCATGGCAATTCGCCCTCCTACATATACCCCCCGAAGGAAAGGACATTAAGGATATACACTTTCTTATAACGTCTTTTATGCTGATAAAATTCTATATCACCTTAAATTGGAAGGATAGATCTACTCTCTCTTGGGAGGGTCTCAAAAAGATGGCTGGGAAGCATATTTCTGCTCACAAATATTTGTGGTATTCCATGAGGCTAAATCCTACACAGAGGGACACATGGAGAAGGGTATATGAGTCTATTCTAACATAATTTCACTGCATTTAAACCTTCTATTTAGATGCCTCCCATAGGTGGGTTCTGTATATAGTTTGTTTTTTGTAGAGTGATTTTTGTTTGTATGTTTTATGGTATTATAGTTGTATGATAATTTGTTATGATTTAATTAAAAGTCAATAAAAAGAAATTTAAAAAAAAAAAAAAAAAAAAGAATGAATATGTTCCACTGGGTCACGATGTATGTGTTTTGTACCCAAGGTATCCTATATATGTTCCATTTAGAATCTTTCATTAAAATGTTAGTGTGTAACTTATACTTCTCACGCTAATTATTTTTCTTTTGATTTAGCAAATGCAGTCTGTAAATATTGCTTTTTAGTCAGAAATCAGAATACTATCAATTTGGTCTTCATTGGTTGTGCAACAACTAAATTCCAAAATATGCTGTGTTTTGCAATATCCAGGGCCCTTTAGATAACACAAAAACAACAATTATTTTCCTTTACTGCATTTTCGTTTCCTTTTATTACAACACTTCTTTACCTTTTATTGCATCTTCCAGAACAGATGAAACATTTTGATTCACTGTTCAGTACTTATAAACACTATATTGTTTACATATTGCAGAAGCATGTTTCAAAGATACCATATCCTGAATACACCTGAATTCTTGTTACATTTTGAAAACATCCCCAATCATCCTGTGTACATTCAAACTTGCAATTAAATTCTATGTTCAAATCCCACAAAAGTACATAAACTTTTGTAAGTCTCTGATTGGTCACACATATACAATGCATTTAAACATCCAAACAGTGTGCATGAGTGGTAAATTGTGCATGTGAATATGTGTGTGCATCTTATTTTCAATTACCCATGCACAAATTGGCAAATGCCTTTACAGAAAATCACAAAGAAAATACCCTGTTGAAATCCTATTTATATGCATGTGTGTATATATGTATATATACATATGGGTTCCATTCGGTTGGTCAAAGTTTCAGTACTTTGAAACCCACTTGTGCGAGACCACTTGTTCAAAGTACCGAAACTTCGAAAACTGAGTATGGAGATCACAATACAGCGCGGAATGGGAATATTCCTTTTTCTTCGCTGTAGTGTGATCTCGGAGTTGGTATATTTTAGTAGGAGGGGTGTGTTTTTTTTTTAGTCAGCCGATCTGGTGACTAGACTTCAGCAAAAGTGCACTTTCATTGAAATACACTTTCACTGAAGTGGACATCTACTTTTATTTTTCGAAGTAATGAAATTTTGACAAAGAAAAGTAGATCCATAAATATATATATATATATATATATATATATAAATATATATATATATATATATATATATATATATATATATATATATATATATATATATATATAAAATCCAAGGAGAACTCCATATATATATACATATATACTTACATATGTATATACATGAATCTACTTCACTAGACCTAAAACTCATTTGACTGACACCCATCTGATCGACACCCAACTAACCTAAATTTCATTTGACTGACAACTCATTTGACTTACACCCACTTCACCGAGAGCTTGCAATGCTGAATTTCAACATACTAAATCTTAAACCACAGAAAAGCACACTTAGAACACCAATAACTAACTCTTTCCAGAACTTAAAAACTACTTATGTACCCTCTTAACAGAAACGGGACAATGTACAACAAAACTAGGTGGGGGGCTATGCCCCCCATCCCCCAACATGGGGGGCTGTGCTCCCATCCCTCCTAATTATATATACTAACTCCAGGATCGCACTACCGTGGGAAAAGGGCATGTACCTTTAACTTGCCTTACAGTACTCTATACGCTGCCACTGCTGCTGGGAAAGCACAAAACATTCACCAAATTACTTTAGATACTTCCCATAAAAATGTGAAGAGACAAACCCACATTTAGAAACACTACAACACTACTTTCTAAATGACTATCGGAATTCTAACAGTCAGCACTGTAAGTTACAGTAAATCTTTTTATCACAAGCAAGTCACATGTGAAGGAAAACCCATAACAAGTATATGTCTTAAATATCGGTCAAATGGGAGTCAGTCAAATGAGTTGTCAGTCAAATGAAATTTAGGTTAATTGGATGTCGGTCAAATGGTTGTCAGTCAAATAAGTTTAAGGTCAAGTGAAGTAGACCCATATATATATATATATATATATATATATATATATATATACACACACACACACACACACACATATATATATATATATATATATATATATATATATATATATATATATATATATATATATATAAGTGTACTATACATGTTCAAAATTTTAGAAAGCCGAAACCCATATGGCCGAGACCATATGTTCGACTCCTAAAATTTCGAACATGTAAAAAAAAATAAAACACACAACATAAACCTAATTTTTAAATGCTAATTTTAATGCTACACCCCCCACACCCCCATAACTTAAAAATACCAACTCTGAGATTGCACTATAGTGCAGAAATGGAAATCTTTCCAATCCGCACTGTATGGAGATGCCGGTTCTGCATGGTCGGCATTTCAAATGTCGATCATATGGTCTTGGCCATATGGTCTTTGACATTGTGAAATGTCAGCCATGTGTAGGGGACCCATATGTATACATATATATATATATCTATATATATATATATATATATATATACATATATATATCTATATATATATATATATATATATATATATATATATATATATATATACATATATATATATATATATATATATATATATATACACGTTGTGAACTTCTAAATATAAAAAATAAATAAAATAACAGAAAAACTTTTAAATATTTAAATAAATAAAAATACTCAGACTAAGAACAGATAATTAAGCTTTTGTTCTTTATAGGTGGTAGAACTTCTTCAGAATGCAATATATTTGAATGCCAGTATGACAAAAACTATGATACATACCATACCATACCATACCAAACTCTGGATCCCACCCAGTTTGGGTTTGTGAAAGGCAGATCATGCTTCCTGAACCTGATCGACTTCTTTGAGCAGTCACCAAAGCCGTGGATGAGGGTAAGGTGGTTCACACAGCCTATCTTGACCTCGCCAAGGCTTTTGACACCATCACCCATTCTGGAATTATAGCTAAACTCACTAAACTTGGTATAAATCCCTACGTCACAAGATGAGTTGCCAACTGGCTCACCAAGAGAACCCACACTGTAAAAGTTGCAGACTCCAAATCTGACCTCACAGCAGTGACAAGTGGAGTACCACAGGGTTCTGTCCTGGGACCTCTCCTGTTTGGTATCTACTTCTCTGAAGTACAGGCTACCACAGAAGGCCTCTGGCTAACAAAGTTCGCAGATGACTGCAAACTAGGAGCCATAGTCAAGTCCCCAAATGATGTGGACATCCTACAGAAGGGCCTCACTGAGACAGATGCCTGATGTCAGAGCCATGGCCTCAAGCTCAATGCCAAAAAATGCAGTGTCATCCCCTTTGGTAAAAACTCTGTACCCATGAACTACCACATAGGCACCAATCTACTTAACACTGAATGCGTGATAAGAGACCTTGGGACCCAGGTGGACAGTAGTCTCTCTTTTGATAGTCACATCGTCACAGTAGTCAGGAAGTCCTTCTATGTGGCACACCTCATCATAAAAGCGTTCTCATCCAGGAAAAAAGAGGTCATTGTTCCCCTCTACTCGTCACTCATTAGACCCATTATAGAGTACAACGCTCCTTTTGGAATGTACCTCACAAGACATCTGCAGCAGCTGGAAAGGCCACAGAAGTACCTCAGAAAGAGGATTACTGGCCTCAAACAAATGCCCTACACTGACCGCCTCAAAAAACTCCAGCTTTACTCCGTAGCATATCGCCTACTCCGAGGTGATCTCTGCCTAACATATAAAGCTATGTCAATCCCAGAGCTGTTGGACATGCTACACCTAAATAAATCCCAATCCCTCCGAGCTACATGCTCTAGGGATCTAAACCTTGTCACCACAATAAACAGGACATGCTGGAGGGATAGATTCCTGTCCCAGAGACTTCCTATACTCTGGAACAAGCTGCCCATCTATGTCAAGCAAAGATTTTCATTAACACTCTACAAGAAAAATCTTGATGAGTGGATGGAAAACAGGAAATACACCCTGGGGATCACTTCTGTGTCTCTGCTAGACAGTGGCATATGAAAATAACTTTCTTGGGTGGTGTAAGCTATGGAATCTTGCTGGCTAGGCTTATGTAGGCCCTTGGGCGATAGTCTAGTATCTACCTATGAACCTATGAACCTATGTGAGAGAAGATTAGAATCTTAAGAAAAACTTAATAAAGGAACAATTTATCCACATTTCTAGGATCACCAGTCATGATAATGATTTTGAAACGCAAGCTACACTATTGAAACATATGTTTTACATAAGACACTATCCACGCACTCTTGTTAATAACTTATTTAATGAGGTAGCTATTAACAGATACACCAAACGTTTACCTATTTTAAGATTTGGCTTTAAACCTTCGGTTAAGACCTCTTCTGAGACTGACAGAACTCTAAGTTTTCCATTACCCATATCTAGGGATATGACACAAATTCAACAGATTTTAAAGTATAACTGGGATATAGTGACAGCAACGCAGCAGAATGGATCTTCTCTTGGTACCTCACCCGCATTTATTTTTAAAAGATCCAGGAACATAAGGGCTTGCTTTGAAAACAGGGATAAAACATTTATTTTAGAAACACCTAACTCTGATTCTACAGCTCCAGGAATATTTTATTGTCATAAAATGTGTTGTGTGCCCCTACTTCTATTTATGCTCTGTTTATGTTCCCACACTGCCACTATACTGTCACTTTTTCTAGACAGTTTAATTGCCACTCATCTTCTGTTGTATATGCTGGTATTTGTTCTTCGTGCAGCAGCTTTTATGTAGGGAAACCTCTAGAAGACTGTCAGAATTAAAGAGCATTTGGGGGCTATTAGGTCTAGGAACATGAACAAAGCTATTGCTAAGCATAGTATGATGTGCTAATTTTGTTAAGTTTCAGTTTTTGGTGCTGGAACAGGTTGATGTTTTCTTTGGTAATACAGATACCTACTTGGAACTGAAGGAACTTAAGTGGCAGTTACTGTTGAACTCTGAAGCTTCCCCTGGTTTAAATGAAAATATAAACATCAAATGTGCTCTGAGATGGTTTAACTGATTAATTTGCATATATTCAGTTATACAAGTGTTCTTTTGTTCAATTTGAATGTATACTGCTAGTTCTTTGGTTAATGTATATAAGCATTAATAAGATTCTAATGTTCTCTCACATGGTATGTATCTTAGTTTTTATCATACTGTCATTCAAATGTATTGCATTCTGAAGTTCTACCACCTATAAAGAATGAAAGCTTAATTATCTGTTCTTAGTCTGGGTATTTTTATTTATTTAAATATTTAAAAGTTTATCTGTTGTTGAAGCCGCTTTTGATTTTATTTATTTTTTTATACTTAGAAGTTCATAAAGTATAAGTATTATCTCTTCTATTTTTGCAGTTATATCACAATATGGTACTTACGTATTATCGCAAGCAGATTTTCACGATAATGCCGCTTGCTTCCCGCTCTGTAAATTTAAAAAGAAATGTATGCAGAATCACACTGACAATGTTATCTTCATTTAAAAACATTGTTTAGGTAGAGAAAACATTGTAAAAGTTAAGGAATGAGTGCTTGATTCAAGCTATGCTGTTTTCTGACATCTAGTCACTCTAAATACACGTTACATATCCCCAGCAATCTTGACAGCAATAGCAAACAATTTCTCCCCATACAAAAAGTGTAACCCAGCAAGTGAACCATCTATAAGTAAACCAACAAGTGAATCATCTACTAACTCAGCAAGTGAACCATCTACAAGTAAACCTTATGCAAGTATGCTTCCTTAATCAGTAAATCAGTGTCTGTGCTGTGACTGAAACCTGGTTCAAGGCTCCTGAGAGCACCCCAGCACTATCAGGTTATACCTCATATCATGCGTTCCGGCCCCAAAATCCGGACCGAACCACAAAAGGAGGGGGAGTATCCATATTGATAAAGGATACCCACACCTCCAGGTTAGTGGCAACTTACGAAGCATCGGAGACCATCCAGGTGCAATTAACCATAGGTAAAACTGCCCTACAGTTTGTAACATGCTACAGACCACCTTCTCAAACTCAGGAAACCCACACAGCCTTCCTGAAGACACTGGAGAGTATGAATGTCTCTCCAAACACCATCATATTGGGTGACTTCAACTACTCAAACATAGACTGGGAACATTACTCAAGCCCCAACACCCTAGCCCAAAGGTTCCTTGAGTTCATAAACTCAAATGCTATGGAACAACTAGTCACCATTCCCACAAGAGGAGAAAATATACTAGACCTGATCATCACAAACATGGGGACAAAATGCTCCACACCAGAAGGGTGAGATCAGACCATAAATTAATCTCACTGGAGATCCACATCCCGCCCCCACCCCCAGCAAAAAAGACCACAGTGAAGAACTTCTCAAAAGCAAACTTCACACTTCTTAAGACTGGAGTGGTATCCTTCAAGGCCCCCGAGCCAGTGGAAACCACAACCCACGCTGCTGAAACCCTTACAAATGTCTTCTACGAGCACCTCCAGGAATGTATGGATCAAGCAATCCCTAATAAAATCAAGACCCTTTCCATCAAAGGCAGGCACCCGGTCTGGTGGACTCCAGCCATAAACAAACTCTACAACAAGAGGAGAAAGCTACTACATGACAGAGCAAAATCCCTAAAAGGGAAGGCATCTCTGATCAATACTAGCAAAAAACTACGATCACTCATAAAATCATCCAAGGCCAACTTTGAGAGAAAAATCGCTAATGACACAAAAGACAATCATAAAGCCTTCTTTAGCTATGTTAGAAACCTGGGTGGAAACTCCCAGATATGCTCAGAATTAGTCCAAAATGATAAAAAAATCACTGAACCCACAGACATTGCCAACATACTGGCAGACAGGTTCAGTGCAAATTTCTCCCTCCCCCCCAAAAGGAGAAATATCTATCCCACCAGAGTCTAGCCTCCCAAACATCTCAGATGCCCAGGTGAGAGCTGCTCTCTCTAAAGCAAAAAACACAGCATCAATGGGACCGGACGGTGCCCCTGGCTGTGTGCTACACGAACTCAATGAGGAACTAAACCCACACATAAGGCTGCTGTTTAATCTTAGCCTTACTACAGGATACGTACCCAAAGAATGGCGCACGGCAACTGTGGTCCCACTCCACAAAGGCGGTGCTTCACGGACCCTGAAATTACCGCCCCATAAGCTTGACGAGCCTTGTCTGCAAAGCTATGGAGAGGATCATAATGGAACTCATAAATAAAGACATTGGGGACCTACAGACACTGGATCCTACCCAATTTGGCTTTGTCAAGGGCAGATCCTGCCTCTTGAACTTGGTCGACTTTTTCAAACAGTCACTAAGGCCATTGATGAGGGTAAGGCAGTTCACACAGCCTACCTTGACCTAGCAAAAGCATTCGACACAATACCCCACTCGGGCATCATAGAAAAGCTCACCAGCTTAGATGTAAACCCATATGTCACAAGATGGGTTGCAAACTGGCTCAAGGACAGAACACACAGGGTTAGAGTTGCTGGTGCCATGTCAGACTCTAAGCCGGTCACGGCGGTGTCCCACAGGGCTCAGTCCTGGGCCCCCTCTTGTTCGGCATTTATTTTTCTGAAGTGCAGGCAAACATGGGGGGATTGTGGCTGACAAAATTTGCAGATGACTGCAAACTGGGCACCATAATTGACACTCCATCAGACACAGACATCCTCCAGAAAGGTCTCATAGAAATGGATAACTGGTGCCAGAGCCATGGCCTTAAGCTAAATGCCAAAAAATGTATAGTCATACCCTTTGGGAAAAACAAGGTAACCCCTAATTACCACATAGGTGGTAATCCATTAAACACGGAAGAAGTTATCAGGGACCTGGGGACCCAAGTTGACAGTAACGTCTCTTTTGACACACATTGCCAAAGTGGTTAGGAAGACCTTCTACATTGCCCACCTGATCATGAAGGGATTCACATCCAGATCAGGAGAGGTCATTGTACCCCTGTACTCTTCACTTATCAGACCAATGATTGAGTACAACGCCCCATTCGGAATGTACCTTACCCGACACCTGCAGCAGTTGGAAAGACCCCAAAAGTTCCTCACCAAAAGGATAAAGGGGCTCAAACATATGTCATACGATGCCCGACTGAAGAAACTCCAGCTCTATTCAGTTGCATACCATCTGCTCAGAGGTGATCTGTGCCTGACATACAAGGCCATGTCCAACCCGGAATTAATGGGCATGCTCCACCTCAAAAAATCCAAATCCACCAGAGCCACGAGAGCAAGAGACTTAAACCTCAACACGGATATAAATAGGACGTGCTGGAGGGACAGATTCATCACCCAGAGACTCCCTGCACTATGGAACAGAATCCCAGTCCATGTGAGGCAGAGCCCCTCACTGACTCTGTTCAAGAGAAATCTTGACGAGTGGATGGGAGATCGTAGGTTTACCCCGGGAATCATCTCTGTATCACTGCTGGACAGAGGCACAGCAAACTAATGGGTATAGTATTCTCATCCTAAGGGGTGGTGAAAGCCACACACACTCTGGCTAGGCTTATAAATGCCCTAGGGCAGATAGCCTAGTATGAACCTATGAACCTATGAAAAGAAAATCTTCACAAATATGTTGCTCAAAACATCCAGAAGACATCCACATGAATACTATGTAAAACATCCCGAAAACATTGCAACAATAACTGCTATCCTCACAAAAACTTTAACTTTAATTATTTACTGCAGTATGTCAAATAAAATTAATTATTTACCCAAAAAATGTTTCTCCATATTTGTTATTCTAGTAATCCTTCAAGCAGTAAAAACGAACAAACATTTCCCATGCTTCCTCAGTCCCAATTCTGCACTAAGACAGCAGTGCAAACAATTTTTAAGTACGCAAAGCAAGTTTCACATTACCGCGTTACTTTACATTGGTAATTTGGGACAAACTAGGTTGTACCCAAAGAAAACACCAAATTGTGTCTTATGTTTAGTCCCACAATCCATTTTGGGGCCAGCAAGCGTATTACCGCAACAGTAAGACAGCCAACATGTCAATGTATATATGTACTAGTGAAACTGTGATGGAGGTCAACAGTTGCTTAACTGACACTTTCAAATGCATATACATAATGAACCACAGCATCATTAGGCATACTGCCTACAGTTGTATGCATGCAGTAGGCACAGTGAAGCATGTACATCATGTTAGATGGGAATGGCGTCAAGTCCAAGATATGAGTACCTCCTTCCACAGCAGCATTAGCAATACCACCCAGCGGTAGATTTCAGTCTGGGGCAATTTTGGCAGTCATACAGGATCTACAGCTCCACGGGCCTATGGCCAACCAAGAAAATAATTTTATTTTAAAAGTTTTGTTACATTTAGAACTGCTAACTTACTTTAATTTGCGTATGTGCTGAATAAAACAATAAATCAGACTGACCCTTTTTAGTTTTAAAAGAAAACACTAAATGGCAAACACCATAAGTATTTATCTTTATATACTTATGCTGCTTGTCATTTGTGCATGCACAGACAGGCCAGTGAAGATATTCAGTTTGGGAGATTTATTTATTCTTTTAATTAAAAAAAAGTCTGTATTACTTAAACAATAAATACATGAATAAACACCTACAGGTTGAGACCCTCTCTAAAGATGCATACAGTTCTCTCCGTCACCTTCCTATGATTCATTTAGATGGCAATGAATAGAACGTTGAGAATATTAAATAATGCATATCAATACTTGTTCATAAGATCATAGGAGGTTACTAGGCTATTCACCCTGATGCCTTTATAATCCTAGCCAAGAGTTTAGCCCATGTTTAAACAAATCAGCACCCAATGCCCCTGTCCAGCAGGGACATGGGTGGAATCCCTGGTGTATATTTTCTGTTTCCCATCCAGGTATCCAGGTTGCACTTAAAAAGGGGTAAAGAGGTACTCTGCTTTATGTCAACAGGGAGTCTATTCCATAGATGAGGGAGTCTCTGGGACACAAATCTGTACCTCCAACAAGTCTTGTTGATGTCACAGACCAGGTTGTGGCCACGCATGTGGGTTACTCGGGTGGACCTTGACTTGCAGATATGCAGCAGTCCCATCAAGGTGGGGTCCATGATCACTTTGTATGCCAGACAGAGGTCACCTCTGAGGTGTCTGTAAGAAATTGAGTAGAGGGATAGGGCTTTTAGCCTATCTGTGTATGGTAGATGTTTCAGGCCCTGGATTCTCCTGGTGAGGAACCACTGTGGTCTCTCCAGCTGCTGCATGTCCTTTGCGAGGTACATGCCGAGAAGTGTGTTGTACTCAATAATGGGCCTTATAAGGGAAGAATACAGGGATGTTATGACCTCCTTGTCCCTGGATGAGATACCCTTACTTATGAGGTGGGCCATGTAGAAGGCCTTCCATACCATGGAAGCAACATGGTGGTCAAAAGTCAGGCTCCTATCAACCTGGGTGCCCAAATCCCTCATGACTGACTGAGTGCTTAGGACATTGTTATTTATGTGATAATTTGTGGGGACATCACTCTCCCCAAAGAGGGTGATGATGTATTTTTTGGTATTCAGCTTGAGGCCATGTTTCTGGTACCAGTCATTTGTCTGAGTGAGGCCCTCTTGGAGGATGTCCACATCACTAGGGGAATTGATGACAGCACCCAGCTTAAAGTCATCTGCAAACTTGGTCACCCATAGCCCACTGGTTTTGGCCTGCACCTCAGAAAAACATATCCCAAATAACAGATGCCCCAAGACCAAACCCTGGGGTACACCGCTTGTTACAGGTCTACTGCTTGAGGTGGCTTCCCCTATCTTGACTACATGGGTTCTATCAGTGAGCCAGTTTGCTACCCATCTGGTAACAAATGGATTGATGCCTAGTTGAGAGAGTTTATCTATTATGGCTGAGTGGGGAACAGTGTCAAAGGCTTTGGCCAGATCAATGTAGGTGGTGTGGACTGTCTTCCCCTCATCCATGGCTTTGGTAACTGTCTCAAAGAAGTTGACCAAATTTACCAGACATGACCTCTCCTTGATGAAACCAAACTGTGTGGGATCAAGTGTTTGGAGGTTGCCAATGTCCTTGTTAGTGAGGTCCATGATAATCCATTCATGGCCTTGCAGATCAGGCTAGTTAGGCTGCTGGGTCTATAATTTCCCAGAACAGTGGACACTCTACCTTTGTGTAAAGGGATGACAGTGACTATCCTGCACTCAGCTGGGACAAAGCCAGTACTCAGGCTTTGGTTGAATAGGGTGGCTAATGGTGCTGCAAGTTCCTGCCTGAGTTCATGTAGGATGCAGCCTGGGATGCTATCAGGTCCCATGGAGGCTGTATTTTTTGCCTTTGAGAGAGCAGTGATGATTCCCAAGACATAAGGGGAAGAGAGCAGGTAATGGGGATGTCCTGATTTACTGATTGGGGGAACAGAGGGGTAGATTTTCAGCTGAATCTGTCAGCCACAAGTTTGCTATATCTGTGGCATTTGTATATGTGGTGTCCTTGACCACCAGTTCTGAACAGATCTGGGTGCTTCCCTTGAGATTGTGGACATATGTGAAGAAGGCATTGTGATTGTCTTTAGTAGATGTGGCCAATTTGGACTCAAAGTTTGCTTTGGAAGATTTCACTAGTGCTCTTATTTGCTTGTTCAGGCTAAAGAGACATTGCTTCCAATTAGACACCTGCTCCTTCATGGTCTTGGACAGCAATTTTTTTCCTTTTGTTATAGAGATTTTTTTATTGCAGATGTCCACCAGACAGGTTTACTCTTCTTTGCAGACGATGACTTAGTCCTGTCGGGTATTCCTGATTCCATGCATCTATATAAATGCTCGTATAATGCTTTGTACTTTTGGACACTGGTGCCAGTTCCTACAGAGTAGGAGGCGGCTATGAAGTTGTTTATACCATCCTTCAGGAGGCTGTAATCAGCTTTGGAGAAGTTTTTATGTCTGATCCTAGCTAGAGAGGGGGGTTGGGGAAATGGTAACTTTGAAAGTGACCACTTTGTGGTCAGATCTTGCCAGGGATGATGATACTATAGGGATGCTGTAGTGGTAACTCATGTTAGTTAATACCAAGTCCAAGATATTATCACCCGTTGTGTGGGTATTGACTAGCTGTTCCAAGGCGTTTGCATTGACAAAATCAAGGAATCTCTGGGCATTTGTATTCTGGCATGAGTAGTTCTTCCAGTCTTTGTTTGGGAAGTTAAAGTCACCCAGGATAAGGGTAATGGGTTGAAACTTCATACATTCTAACAGGTCCAAATAGGCAGATTGGGCATCTTGAGTCAGATTTGGGGTTGGTAACTAGCTATAATTTGAATAAGGGTCTTGTCAATGGTTAACTGCACCTACAGTGTCTCCTGTGCTTCATACTGTCTGACCAGCCTGGAGGTGTGTATGTCTTTAATATATATTGAAACTCCACCTCCTTTGGCATACTGCCCACAGTTTGGGGTCTCAATGTACGATAGGATGACTAACCAGGTAAGGCTGGGGGTACTCTCCACAGCCTTGAACCAGGTCTCTATGACTCCACAGATGTCAGCATTCTCTAGGTTTAGGAATGCTTGCGATGAGTGCAGTTTCATGTTTAGACTCCCAGCATTTAGCAGCATGACCTTTAATTGCGTTTTGTTGAAATTTTTATATTGGTAGCTTTAACCTCATCACTTTTCCTAAAAAAGGCACTGTAGGGGGAGGAAAGAGCCTTTGCCAGAAGCCTGAACCCCAGGTGAGACAGATGCAGGCCATCTCTGGCAAAGCATCGTGGTCTGTCGATCATATCTTCCCAGGCTATCAGGTACTGGATACCCCTGGAATGACACCAGAAACTAAGCCTATTGTTAAAGTCAATCATTTTCTGTTTGTAATGAGGTATAATTCTGGGCGACAGCATCTGGATTGTCAGCTTGAAGTACAGCAGCAGGTCATGTTACTCTTGTAACCAAGGTAAGTAAGTTTCTTTTAATACACTAGCAGTCAATTTGATAACAGAGGGCTAATTGCTGTGAATGAAAAAGCAAAATGCCCTTTACATTTGTTTACTTTAAAGTCTGAATTTAAGGCATGATGTAGATTTGTGTGAAACAAACTAGAAATGTATTATTTTTTAATATGCTAGAAGGCAACCAGATAGGAGGGAACTAGATGTGCTGTGGATGAAAGTAAGTTGTCCTCTTTATTTCATCAGTTTAAAGTCTGGCATTATGGGGTGGTGCAGATTTGTGTTATATAAACTGAATATTTGCTCTTTTCAACCAGATTGGGGGTTTAGTTGTGTTATGAATGAAAGTAACCCCCCCCCCTTCATTTGCACAGTTTAAAGTCTGGCATAAGGGCTGTGTGTAATGGTGTGAAATGCCTAATCTTTTTTAATATGCTGACAGGCAACCAGATGTGGGATAAACTGTGATGTGAATGAAAGCAACCTACTCTCCTCATTTCTAGAGTCTGGCACTAAGGGATTAATGTACATTTGTGTGAAATAAATTGGAATATTTACTCTCTGCACACTTCTTGTGTGAAACAATTTGAAGCTGTCTCTGATTTCACAGAATGTCATTGACCTTGCCAAATGTTTTTGGTCTACCACTTAACATCATGTTGTTTGCCCAGCTTACAGTCTGGCTTTACAGTACTATTGTGTGTTTGTATGAAATAAGTTGGAATATGTACTCTTTGGGTGCAATTTGTGTGAAGCCAAGTGGAAACTGTTCCTAACTTTTTCTCCTATTTTGGAATGTGCCTCATAAAATGCATGGTTTACAAGCAAGCCATTCAGGATTGCAGTCAGTAAATTGTGGGGTGATTGAGGAAGAAGGCAACTTATCCTCTTGTTTTTTGATCAGCTGCAGTCTGGCTTTACAGGACTATGGTGTGTTTGTATGAAATAAGTTTGAGTAGTTGCTGTCTGGGTTCTGTTTGTGTGAACCCATGTTGAACCTGTCCCTAATCTTGCAAAACATCCCTGACTTTGTCTCACATTGTTTGATCCGGGGCTCATAAAATCTCTGATTTTCTGACAGATCATTGAGGACTGCAGTCACTAAATGGGGAGAGGAAGATGGCTGTGGATAAAAGCCACTTACCCTCTTGTTATGTGCTCAGCTTATAGCCTGGCTTTAGAGGACTCATGTCTACTTGTATGAAATAAGCTTTGCATACTGTCTGTGTGAAACAAATGAAACTTTCCCTGGATGATTTTGTTTCATTTTGATCAGTTCCTCATAAAATTTGATGTATTCTGGCAAATCACTGAGGATTGCAGTCATTAAATAACACACTTGTTTTGCTCCCACAGCTGACCATCAACTGCCACTGCCTCCTTGTATCGTTCCCCAGGTCTAGGATGGTCCATCTTTACCTTCTTCTTGGTTCTACCTGACCATATGTCCAGGGATGATAAGGAAAGACGCCAGTGCAGTGTCATACTGCAGCCGGGGTAGTTTTTTTTTGTTATGCCCTATCCTTTCTCCATCCACATACACTTGTATGCACAGGAGTGGACGTGCAATAAGGGTGTACTATCATAAATTCTTACCTCTGTGGTGTCTCAGGCAATTCCTCTTTTCTCCAGTACAACAACCCTTTACATTCACATAGCTTCCAACAGGGATCAATTCCGAAGAGTGAGCATGTGCCCTCTCCATTAGGATGGGCATGCTGGTCCTTCCCTGTCAGCACCTTAGTTGTCTAAGCCACTAATTGAACCCAGGTTAATCGGACTGTTGGGTGGAGGAATTTACCATCTTGTCTTTTACACAGATAACCATCTGGTTTCACAGACTAATGTGCATTTGTGTGAAATAAGAAGAAATACTTATTGAGTGTCTACTGTTTATGTGAAACAAAGTTGAAATTAGATAGCTTAAAACTATCCCCAAGTTTGCAGAATGCCTCTGATTTTGCTTCATATTTGCCCCTCATAACATTTGTAGTTTTCTGGCAAATTGTTGAAGATTAGAGTTGCTAAATAATGACAAGCACTTGACTTTAAAACTTCAGCCTCTTTGAAAAAATTATGCTAATGTAAAGTCTTTTTTCTAGTAACCTTCTCAGTGTATAACAGCAGTATTTATTCTGTCTCTGATTGTGGGTTTCTGACACATTGTTTTATGTCTTTGTTTTGTTTTTTGCTCTAAGAGGTTGAGAGGTATTTATTTTTTTACCACAATCAGTTGAGGTGCATACAGCAAAGTTGATATAACTGCTGGGTGAGTGTGAGGATTGTATGAGGATGGACGCAACATACTTCCTTATCTTTTGATCAGTTTAAACATTCTAGCTCTACAGAACTAGGGTTCATTTATGTGAAATAGGTCAGAATGCTTAGTCTACTATTTGAGTGAAGGAAACCTGAAATACAACTGTGTCCATAATTATTATTTTACCACATTCAGACATCAGAAGCGTACACAGTCAACAATGGGGCCATGACTTCTGAGTATGGGGGCTGCCTCTGGACAGAAATGTCTTATCTGCTGCTATGATCTAGTTAAACAGTCATCAGTCTGGCGCTGTAGGTCTTGGGTACATTTGTGTAAAGCAGGATGGAATAATTTACTATGGCCATTTGTTTATCATAGTTGGACATTTGTGGATTATACTGACAGCAATTTGAATCATCTCAAATCAGAAGATGAATCCAACAGAACATGAACTGTTACACATTGTCCCCCCACAAAAAGAAGGGAGTTTGGTCCATGGCATGCTAACTGCCTAGGGCCCAAGGTATACTTAATCCACTATTGCCAATAACAGGCTTAACACACAAAGCACATTAGTATCTAGTATTGCAGACACACTCCTTAAATTATTTAACCTAAGTTTGGCTACTGGGTCCTGATGAGTGGTGCACTCCATTGGTGACACCCCTCCATAAGGGGGGGGGGCTCATAACAACTGACCCAGGTAATTACAGACCTGTCACCCTTATAAGTCTCATCTACAAAACCATGGAATGTGTTATAACTGACATCATAAACTGCAATATCAAGAATCTTACTAGACTTGACCCCCAACAGTTTGGCTTTGTAAAGGATAGATCCTGTCTACTTAAAGTGTATTGGTCGTGTTCTAAGACACATATTAAGTAACAGACCTTTGGTGTTTAGTATAACCTCCTTGCCATATACAATGCTAAATTATACAGTTTTTGAAGCTAAAAGAGTGTTGCTTTTTCAATTGATTTGTTGGTAAGGATGGCCCCCTGAAACATTTTTCTCAGAGCTGAAAATCCCTACCATGACATATGGAAAGACTGAAATCACAATGCTTCAGTACCTAAATTAATGTATAAACTTCTGTTTTCCCATGTTAAATACAACAGAAGTAGCTTCTTTCTTCCTAGAGAGGCAAGGTTTCATCTAGTTCTTGCAGAAGGAGCACCTCACGTTGAAAATTAACACATGGTGATGCAGTATTGGAAACCCAATGTAAATGAGATGCAGCTCCTTTAAAGAAGTGTGTTCTTTTAATTACCCATGATGCTTTATATTTGTATGAAAATAATTTGCTCAGCAGCTACCATGACATCATTGTGTTGGTGTGGTTATACAGAAAAACTGAGTAAAGAACAAAACTAAAAAGTTAACCAGCACCCTATATTCTTTATTTTTTGCAAAATCACTTGTGACTCTATCATGAGGAATACAAAAGGAAAATATATTAATTGTAAAACAAATAAGTTTCCAAATATGGCCAATACACTTTAACCTGGTAAACTTTTTAGAAATGGTTATAGAGGCTGTTTCTGGTGGCCATGCAGTGCATTGGTGTATCTAGACCTGGCACAGGTCTTCAACACCATTCCCAGGCTGGCATTGTACAAAAGCTAGTACATTAGTATGGGAAGAGGAACTGCTAGGTCCTTTTGAATCCAACAGGAGCGCTAGAGCAGGAGGGTTTGGTTACTTTGGGAACTATGGGTATCTGCTGCCACCTAATGGTGAATAGCTGGAAGTATAGGCAGAAAATGGCCAAGGCAAGATGGGGTGTCCCTGGGAGTGTGCATGTTAATGGGGAGTGCTAGTACAAAGGTAAACTAGGTTATATGCAGTTAATGCAATAAGACCACTGCCGCTTACATGCACTAATGTTAAGAGATGTTACGGCTGTAATTCTGGTAAATTAGCTGATTCCTTGGTCCAGGGTAGCAGGAGGTACTTTTACAGAAGATTATATTGTGAGTTCCACACAGTTAGAGACTTGCTTATTAGATCTAGCGAACTGGAAAGGAAACAAAAGAAAGACAAAGGTCACTATTGAATGTTTCTGGGGTAAGGTTATGTAACCTTTAGCCTGGAGCAGTAGGGGGGTGAGCAGAGGAGGTGGGAGGGAGGTAAGTGTATGTGGGTGAGTATGGTTAGACAGGTAAGGCAAGAGTAGGGGGGTGGAGCGGGAGGAAATAAGCAGGAGAGTTGGGGTAAGGATGTGCAGGGTAGCCTATCCAGTATGTGCTAGTAACTGTATAGGTCAGGAGTGAGGATGCAGATGTGTGGGTAAGTAGAGTGAGGCCCTGGACAATATTCTATGCACAAGGGAGGCCTTTTATAGAGTTTAAGCACCAGGTAGCAGTAACAGTAAACCACAGTAAAATCACACTTACATTGGACTGTATATTAAAGCTATGCAATTGGTAATAGTAGACACACAGTAGGAGCCTTAAAAAGCCAAGAACTATGCAGTTGATAACAGTAGAGACACAAAAACCACAGTAGCATATGTGACTTTTGTTGCACAGAACATCAAGGTTGAGCCTAAACCATTAGCAAAGTTATATAAGTCACATTATAGCAGAGGGTGCTTGTTTAAACATATAAGGTAATAGTTACACCCAGAACCAAGCACAGCGTTCAACCCTTGTAAGGGTTGATTCTTGTATACAAGTAATACACTCTTGCAGCATTTCAAAGTAACGCTATAGTAGCATAGGAGTAGACAGAGATATAGTCTGTATGATGGTTAATCTGACTGGTAAATTGGTGTTCAGCTTGTGTTTCCCATATTCTAGCCACTATTACAGTGAGGCTGAAGTGGGGGTTTGTACTTGAAAGCTAGCAGTAACTACAATTAAACAGGTAGCAGACAAGCAACAATGGATTATCTTGGAATAGCTCCTTTATGGCTAATGCCCTTTTGGCACTAGAAAAATGCTCCATTATGGTCAGCAGCAGTGGTAGTTGGCTGGGTATAACAGGAGTGGTGTGCAGTTGTGTA
The DNA here is from genome assembly GCF_019279795.1 of Protopterus annectens. NCBI lineage: Eukaryota > Metazoa > Chordata > Ceratodontiformes > Protopteridae > Protopterus > Protopterus annectens. The sequence goes on along the minus strand of NC_056731.1, from coordinate 797,628,893 downwards.
CAGAAAATAGGAACAGCCTTTAAAAGTTACTTTTGGGTTAATGTAGGATAAATCGACCGCAAATGGCTCTGGGGAAGCACTGTCCAGTATGGTTTGTTAAAAACGGAGGCTTGCATACAGAAGGCTTTGATTGCGCATTGTCAGCGCTGAGCTATGAACAGCTTGTTACAACCTTGAGTAGGCAGGCTGTTAAAACAGCTTGGGAAGTATCCCAGGGGAAACAGCAGATAGATGGCTGATGAGTACAGTATGTACAACGGCAGTTGATTATCAGGGTACACAAACCACTTTGAAGGGATCGGACTGCCGCGAGTAGACTACATAGGTTACAGCAATACAGAGTCTGCAGATTGTAATAGCAACATTTTACTGCGTGAGCATTGTGAAGTGAGCGGCTTGCAATGTATCAATAAATAACAGGCTGCGGCTCACCATATGTTTTGTATATAGAAATCAAGAAGACTGGTGATAATAAAATTAAAAGTTATAGTAAAATGGGCATGATAAAAAGCAAAAGTGTGAGGGACCTTGTACATTTAGAAGATGTTAAAATAAGAGGCAACAGAAATATACACAAGATAACATATTAAGACCCTAAATAACTGATACATATAATGGTATGTTCTCCAGTCTTGAGCAAGTCCCTCCAGAGAGTGAGGTTAAATGGGAGTACAGTAAACTCTCACTTAACCGGAACTCAAGAATCCAGCACTCTCAAGCAACTGGCAAAAGAAAATTGAAGAAATACAATACAATTTCCATGTGTTGCATTTTCTGTCCCCACGCAAAAACATACCTTACATTTTTAGAGTTTTAGAGTTTTAAAAAGGAAGATAGGAATAAATTCCCTCTCCCCAACTTGAGAACAAGTCGAACCAAACAAGTAGTATAGGGTACAGTATTAGTCAGGCATATTTTTAATAGTAACTCTAAAGCAACCAGAAACTACAGTTATCCAGCATCTACCAATCCCAATGGGTGTCATTTAACTGAGAGTTTACTGTATAAGGTGTTGCTAATAAAAAGATGCTAGATTAGATGGAATTTCAGCTAAATTATTTAAAATCCTGAAAAATTACATTTTCAAAAATGGCATTGCTAAAGAATGCACAGATTAATGAAAAACAATTGCACTGGTTTCACATCCTACCAAGACAACTCCCAAAATCTAGAAAGCTAGGCTACATCAATATATGGACCAATAAATGATAGATCTGCAAGCTGGTTTTAGAAGGAGAAGAAGCACCAGAGATCAAATTGCCAGCCTGTGCTGGACAACCAAGAAAGAAAGGGAGTTTTAGAAAAATATTTACTTCTGCTTTATAGACTACTCTAAAGTCTTTGACTATATAGCTTGTAGCAAGGTATGCCAAGTTCTTAGAGAATTGGAGATACCACTTCACCTTATTTGTTTTCAGAAGATTTTGTATGCAGACCAAGAAGTGGCAATTAGAACTTAATATGAAATAACTCAGTGGTTTAAGATTGGAAAGAGAGTGTGACAAGGTTGCATATGTTTATCCTACTTTTTTAATTCATATGCTAAATATATCATGCAAAATACTCAGTGGGATGAATTGGATGCTAAAATCAAAATTGCAGATCGAAATATTGTCAGCCTCAGAAATGCAGCTGATACCACTCTGATGACTGAATGTGATGAGGAGCTGAAGAGACTGTTAATACATGGAAAGTAGAGTGAACAAAGGTTAGTGTGCTGCTCAATATAAAACTCTAAGGTTATGTCATCTAACTTGATTAATTCTTTGCAGATCGATGTGGAAGAAGTGGGAGTAGTATTATTCAGTTCAATGACGGCTAATAAGCAAGCAAATAAAATAGCAAAAATAAATTTGAGTTTTGTGTTGTAATACTTTCTTATCATTTCTGCTGCACAATATGCACCCATCAACAAACAAAGCTGAGGCTGTGAAAATTGGAGTCAAGACTAGAGAAGCATTATCATAAATCTCTAACAAGTCTTGTGATGGTTCTATAGGATGGATTTGCAGTGAAGGTCACAGGGGATTGTAGACACACCTTTGAGATATCTACAAAGATGGTTATGCCTGGTGTCTCTTCTTATGAAGATACTACCTTTTTTTAGGGAATTATTGATAGCATGTAACCTCTGCTGATGTTGATGCTAGGCAGTTTACAGATGTTTGAAACTTACCTTAACAACGATCATGAGGTCGAGGGTAAAGGTGCAAAGTTTAAAATTGCGAGTGGAAATCGTATCTAATCTGAAACGTCAACACGTAGCTTGCATTTATGGTTTTGAACTTCGCTGTTTACAGCTGGATTACACTACAGTGAGGATCGTGAAAATTACCATTTTCCTCACTGTAGTGCGATCTTGGAGTTAGAATATATAATTAGTAGGGGGTGCGGGTGGTGCAGCCCTCCACATGAGGGGTGCAGGGGGGGGTTTGCCCCCTGAAAAACAGTAAAAAAACATTTGTGATAATTGATCAGGTTTCTTTGCAGAAGATGAACTTTTCAGGAAATGGCGAATATCGATTCTAGCTTTCCGAATGTTCAGCAGGTTGAACAATCAACAAAACTGTTTCTGTCCTAATTTTTACGGATTTCACTATTTTGTTAGTAAACTGTTTGCAAAGTATACTAAGGGACACCCAAGATTGTGACCTGAATAGGTTGATCAAGAAATATCGTAAGCTGGCACAAGTAAGCAGTCAGTTGGATTTAGTGTGCTGAAAATGCAAAATGTTAGAATTCAAGTATTCCAGATTCAGAAACATGATAATAACAGAGGCTTTGACACAAGAAGCTCCTCTGTCCAAACTGGACTTAGTGGAAATCAATAATCCAAAATATAATCGAAAAGATGAGTAAACCTATGGCTAATAGACGGAAGGATGGAGAAGTGTTTTAATGGAAGAAAGCATATATTTGGAGCAATATCTTGAAAAGGAATTATGGGCAAAACTGTCTAACGGCCATGAAGAATGACCATGTTGACAAATTGGTGGAATGCCCCTATATCTCATCAAATGAAAAAGAAAACTGTGGACTTCCTCCAGAGTTGGATGTCCATGCCAGTGTCACTACAAAGCCTTTGACTGTAAACTGTGAGCTCAAGGAAAGTTTTTTAATAATGTTACTCAGGGCACTACACCACACTCAGCTAAGATTCATAGATGTTTTGCTAAATACCTGAGGTGACCCCTGTCAGCAAAATTACTGCAGTTGAAACTGAAGTGTTCTGAAATAAAATACATGGTGACATTTCTTTCGGATACCTTAACTGTATGAACAGAAAAAACAATGCTTGATTCATTAGTATTTCATTTAGACGCATATAGAAATAACTGCTTTGTATCTATCTAATCTATGTGTATATATATATATATATATATATATATATATATATATATATATATATATATATATGTATATGAGTCTACTTTAAATGAATGAAATCTCAAATGATCGATTTTCATATGGCCAAGACCATATGATCGAACATTTTAAACATCGATCATGTAACAAAAAAAAAATACAGCAAACAAAAAAAAAACTAAATTTGTCTGCCCCCTGCACCCCTCATATGGGGGGCTGTGCCCGCCACACTTCCCACTACTTAAATATATTAACTCTGAGATCGCACTGCATTACGGAAATGGGAAATCTTCCCGTTCCGCACAGTATGGAGATCTCCATTTGGACTGTTCGAGCTTTTAAAAGCACGATCATATGGTCTCTATCATATGAAAGTCGAGCTTTTAAAATTTCGACTATCTGAAGGGGACCCATATATATATATATATATATATATATATATATATATATATATATATATATATATCTGTATCTACATCTCTCTCTCTCTATATATATATATATATATATATATGTGTGTGTGTGTGTGTGTGTGTGTGTGTGTGTGTGTGTGTGTGTGTGTAGAGAGAGATAGATGCATATATCCATATAAAATCTATCTCTTTCTCTCTCTCGCTCTCTCTCTCTATAGATATATATATATATATATATATGTGTGTATATATATTTAATATACAAATATTTATATGTATGCACACATGCACACACACACACACACACACACACACACACACACACACACACACACACACACACACACACACACACACACATATACATATATATCTATATATATCTATACATATATATATATATATATATATCTATATATGTGTCCCCTTTGGTAGATCGAACATTTACAAGTTCAAACCTCATATGGCTGAGACCATATGTTCAAACTTGTAAAAGTTTGATCCGACTGAATGGAGATCTCGGTACATTGTGGAACGGGAAGATTTCCCTTTTCCACAATGTAGTGCAATCTCGGAGTTGGTATATTTAAGTAGGGGGGTGTGGGGGTGCATACTACAGATGTTTATTTTTGTTTTTTGTAGCTTTTTTTACTTTTTTATTCAGTGCTCGAACTTTTACAAGTTCGAACATATGGTCTCGGCCATATGTGGTTCGAATTTGTAAAAGTTCGATCTACTGAAGTAGACCCATATATATATATACATATATATATATATATATATATATATATCTACACACACACACACACACACGAGTTGTTGAATGTCTGGTCTCTGAGATTTGCTGTTCTGTTAGATATGCATGTGTGTAGGTAAGAAGAGTTTTTCAGGTTAGGGTTAGAGTAAGGGCTAACGTACAACATAGCTGTAGGTGTGTGTGTGTGTGTGTGTGTGTGTGTGTGTGTGTGTGTGTGTGTGTGTGTGTGTGTGTGTGTGTGTGTGTGTGTGTGTGTGTATATGCATCTGTATCGCTTGGCTTGTTTAGTAATACTCTTAGGGAAAGGGTTTCTGATAAGATAATGTGTTGAACCAGGGTTAGGGGCAGGGACAAGGTTAGGGTTAGCACACACGAGCAATGTAGACATTTTTATTCATCATACTGTGAACATTTCACTGTATGTTTTAAGAGCCCAGAGAGCACTCTGTTGGTACCTGGGCTTTGTGCTTACCACTTATTTAGACCTGATGGAAGATGTGGTAGGATTTCCATATGTTAGAAACCATATTACCTCAGGGCAGTGTCCCAGAGACCCACAAACAGAATTTGTAGATATTCCAATCATAGCAAATGGGATTAGCTATTAGATCATAGCATGCCTTAGGATCCCCATATGTCTCCAGAAAATCATATAGTATTCCTAAATCTTCTTAATGAACTCCCTACAAGTTCTCTTGGGCAGTTTTAGCTACCCAATGATACTCTGAAGAAGCTAAACCATTAATGCGGTATATGCTCAAAAATGTTTAGATTGTACAAACAAGAACTCCTTGGACCAGATTGATAAGGAATCCAATATAAGACAGACTATATTTCACCTTGTCCTTACAAATGTACCTTGGAGATGGTACATATAGATGCTATCCCCCCCACTGGTCAAGTCAGACCACAAACATATAACTTGCTCCACCAAAATCTCATAGGCATCAGAAGCAATTGTACAAATCTCCTACAAGTCTCCAAATTTGAGTATAACAGTATCACCCACAAATGCTGATATTACAAAGAGTTATGGAGAAAAGTTCTCACATCTGTACAAATGTATTTACTTTGCAGTTCAATTGCATCCAAGCAATTTGGAAAGTTTAAAAGCAAATCAGCATGGTGGTCCACAAACATTAATAAACTATATAATAAATAGAAGAGACTCCTTAATCTATATAGCAGAACAAATGACCCTTAAATTAAGGAAAACATCAAACAGTTAGGTAAGAAACTGAAAAAGAACATCTGAAGACAAAAACATCCCATGAACTCAGACTACCTGCAGTAGCCAAAGACAACCACAAAACATGTTTTAGTTCTGACAGGAAAATAAGAAATAATACCCAGCATTGCTCGCGGCTTATTCACAATGGTACTACCAACTCCAGTCCAGTGGATATTGCAGATATACTGGCTAATAAATTTAGTGCCAGCTTCACCACTGAGATCTGTATTCCAAGTCCACTTATCCCAGATGGAGTCAAGCCACCACCCACCAAAAAAGAATATGTACTGAAAGTACTGTCCAAAACAGAGAACATCTTGTCCATGGGGCCTTACAAAATTTCTGATTGTCTAATTAATAGCAGTAAACAACCATTGGTGGACCCATTCCTCAACCTCTTTAACTTGAACCTGGCAACTAGTTGTGTCCAATAGAGGAGCCACACAGTTGTTGTGATGCCACTGCACAAGGGTGGCCCTACCACTGACCCCAAGAATTACAGGCCTGTCATTCGAACAAGTGTTATATGCAAGGCCATGGAATGTATCATAGCTGACCTAATTAATGATGATATTAAAAATCTTATCAGACTCTACTCCCAGCAGTTTGACTTTGTTTACATACAGTATTTTTGTCAAGGATAGATTTTATCTGATGAATTTAATGATTATTTGGGACATAGACAGTGGGTAAGCTGTTCACACAACATGCCTTGAACTTGACAAGGCATGTGGTACTGTACCACATGTAAATGTAATAAACAAGTTGAAGGAGCTACAAATTAACCCATATGCGATTAGGTGGATAGCCAACTGGATTAGGGACAGGACTCACACAATAAGAGTAGGGGTACATCCTCGAAGAACATGAAGGTAACCATTGGAGTTCATAAAGGATCTCTGTTGGAGGTTATACTAAATGAATATCGAATGGCTGAAATATCGAAGACCATATGGTCGAGACCATATGAACGATATTTCAGAAGATCAATCTTCTGAAATTGTAACAAAAATAAAAAAAAAACAGTTAAAGAAGATGGTAATGCAGGGAGGCAAGCCCCCCTGCACCCCTCACAACCTCCCTACTTAAATATACCAACTCCAAGAGCACTCTACAGCAGGGAATAGGAAAATCTCCCATTCCGTGCTGTATTGACAGTTTAGCACGATCTCAGAGTTGGTATATTTAAGTAGGGGAGTGTGGGGGGTGCAGTTGGGCTTGCCCCCTGCATTACCATCTTCTTTAACTGTTTTTTTATATTTTTGTTACAATTTCAGAACATCGATCTTCTGAAATATCGATCATATGGTCTCGACCATATGGTCTTCAATATTTCAGCCGTTCAATCTTCTGAAGTGTAACCCTGTTGGAACATATGTTATTTTGATATATACTTATCTCCATACATCAAATGAGAATCTCTGGTTAACAGAATTTGTAAATGGTTGTAAGGTGGGAGGTGTGTCAAGTCTCAATATGACATACACAGGAGCTCACACTTATCAATAGCTGGTATACAAAAAATGGGCTCAAACTTCGCACTAAAAAGTGCCACACTGAAGCATTTGGTAAGCAACCCCTAGCTCCAGATTATAGTATAGATAACACACCACTTCAAAATGAAAAGGTAGTGACAGACCTGGGTACGTGGGTGGATAGCTCCCGCACATTTGATCATCATGTTGTAGTGGTATTTAGGAAATCCTTTTACCTTGCACAGCACTTAGCAAGCAATATTTCCTCTATTCAAAAGTAGTCCTCTCCTCCTTGTATTCTGCACTGATCTGACCCATCACTAAGTACACTGCCCCCTTTGAGATGTACCTTACTAAGCATATCAAGCAAATAGAAAAACCCCAAAGATTTTTAACTAAAAAGATCATGGGCTTAAAAGACCTGAGCTTTATCTCTATATTCAGTATAGTACAGACATCTTATGGGCAACCTGTGCCTTGCTTATATGGTTGTAAGGGATCCAGTAGTCCAAGAACTCATAAACTTCCAAAAATCAAACAGTGTACAAACACCAGATAAGGAGGAGTGTTTGGATTTGCCATGCAGCACCTAACCTTCTCTGGAATAAACTTCCTGTCTAAGTTGAGCAGTATGGCAAACCTGGACAACTGGATCAGTATTCAATAAATTCACTCCTGGTATAACTGTCCTGGCCCACTTTTAAAAGGAAGGTAAGGCGGTAATGGCCTCACAGCTCATTTGCCTTGTAATTCCTATGACCCCCCTACTTGGGAGCCTGTGTAAGGAGGTGTCAGCACAGGTGCATTTATTTTGTATGTGTGTACACACCTCCAGCTTAGTTATGCCTTCTCATAGGTTCATAGGTTCATAGGTTCATACTAGGCTATCTGCCCTAGGGCATTTATAAGCCTAGCCAGAATGTGTTTGGCTTTCGCCACCCATTTTAAATTAATTTTGCTATGCCCTTTTTCGAGGTTAGTATAGTGTGCCTCTGTCTAACAGTGACACAGAAGTGATACCCGGGGTAAACCTACGATCTCCCATCCACTCATCAAGATTCCTCTTGAAGAGAGTCAATGAGGGACTCTGCCTAACCTGGACTGGGATTTTATTCCAGAGTGAAGGGAGCCTCTGGGTTATGAATCTGTCCCTCCAGCATGTCCTATTTATTTCAGTGCTGAGGTTCAAGTCTCTCGAGCCAGAGCTCGATGGGATTTGGATTTTCTGAGGTGCAGCATGTCCATTAATTCCGGGTTGGACATGGCTTTATACGTCAGGCACAGATCGCCTCTGAACAGGCGGTATGCCACTGAGTAGAGCTGGAGTTTCTTTAACCGGGCAGCATATGGCATCTGTTTGAGCCCTTTGATCCTCTTGGTGAGGTACTTTTGGGGTCTTTCCAGTTGCTGCAGGTGTCTGGTAAGGTACATCCCAAAAGGGGCATTGTACTCAATTATGGGCCTGATGAGGGATGAGTAAAGAGGCACGATGACCTCCCTGATCTAGATGTGAATCCCTTCATGATTAGGTGGGCTATATAAAATGTTTTTCTAACCACTTTGGCCACGTGGTTGTCAAATGAGAGATTGCTATCAACTTGGGTCCCCAGGTCCCTAATTACTTCTTCTGTACTTAATGGATTTCCACCTATGTGGTAATTTGTGGGCACTTTGTTTTGCCAAAGGGGATGACTATACACTTTTTGGCATTTAGCTTGAGGCCATGGCACTGGCACCAGTTGTCTGTTTCTATGAGGCCCTTTTGGAGGATGCTTGTGTCGGCTGGAGAGTCAATTATGGCACCCAGTTTGCAGTCATCTGCGAACTTGGTCAGCCACAGTCCTTCCGTGTTGGCCTGTACCTCCGAGAAATATATACCGAACAAGAGAGGTCCCAGGACTGAGCCTTGTGGGACACCACTTGTAACTGGTTTGGAGTCTGACATGGCTCCAGCAATTCTAACCATGTGGGTTCTGTCCTTGAGCCAGTTTGCAATCCATCTAGTGACATAGGGGTTTATATTTAAGCTGGTGAGCTTATCTATAATGCCCGAGTGGGGTATTGTATCGAAGGCTTTGCGAGGTCCAGGTAGGCTGTGTGGACCACCTTCCCTCGTCAATGGCCTTGGTGACTGTTTCAAAGAAATCAACCAGGTTTAAGAGGCAGGATCTGCCCTTAACAAAGCCGAACTGGGTAGGATCCAGTGTTTGTAGGTCCCCAATATCTTTATTTATGAGGTCCATGATGATCCTTTCCATAGCTTTGCAGACCAAGCTAGTCAGGCTTATGGGGCGATAGTTTCCAGGATCCGTCGAGGCACCACCTTTATGGAGAGGGACCACTGTTGCTGTACGCCACTCTTTGGGCACATATCCTGTAGTAAGGCTGAGATTGAACAGTAGTTTTATGTTTGGGTTTAGCTCTTCTTTGAGTTCATGTAGGACGCAGCCCGGGACACCATCTGGTCCCATTGATGCTGTGCTTTTGCTTTGGAGAGGGCGGCTCTTACCTGAGCATCTGAGATGTCAGGGGCAGCACTCTGCTGGGATAGATATTTGCCCTTTGGTGGGGAGGGGAGAAGTTTGCGCTGAACCTGTCAGCTAGGATGTTGGCAATGTCTGTGGGTTCGGTGTATTTTTGTCATTTTGGACTAATTCTGAGCATATCTGGGAATTACCACCCAGGTTCCTAACATAACTAAAGAAAGCCTTGTGATTATCCTTAGTGTCCTGTGCAATTTTTCTCTCGAAGCTGGCCTTAGACAATTTTATGTGTGCCCGTAGTTTTTGCTAATACTGATCAGTGATGCCTTCCCTTTTGGGATTTTGCTTTATCATTTAGTAGCTTCCTCCTTCTATTGTATAGTTTGTTTATGGCTGGGGTCCACCAGACAGGACGCCTGCCTTTGGAGGATTGGGTCTTGGTTTTATTTGGGATCGATGATCCATGCATTCCTGAAGGTGTTCATAGAATGCGTTTATAAAGGATTCTGCGGTCTGGGCTGTATTTTCCACAGGCCCGGGGCTTTGAAGGATTCCACCTCAGTTTTGAGGAGTGTAAAATTTGCTTTAGAGAAGTTTTTCACTGTGGTTTTCTGGGCAGGGGGTGGGGTCGGGATGTGAATATCCAGTGAGATTAGTTTATGGTCTGATCTTACCAGTGAGGGACACACTTCTGGTCTGGAGCATAGAGTCCCCATGTTGGTGATGATCAGGTCCAGTATGTTTTCCCTCTTGTGGGAGTGGTAACAAGTTGTTCCATAGCATTTGAGTTTATAAATTCTAGGAACCTTTGGGCTAGGGTGTTAGAGCTAGAGTAATGCTCCCAGTCTATGTTTGGGTAGTTGAAGTCGCCCAATATAATGGTGTTTGGAGAGACCTTCATATTTTCCAGTGTTCTCAGGAAGGCCGAGTGGGGTTCCTGGGTTTGGGAGGGTGGTCTGTAGCAGGCTATAAACTGGAAGGCAGTTTTACCCACTGTTAGTTGCACATGGATAGTCTCTGATGCTTCGTGCTTTGCCACCAACCTGGAGGTGTGGGTATCTTTGATGAATATCGATACTCCCTCCTTTTGTGGTTCGGTCCAAGTTTTGGGGCGAAAAGCATGGTATGAGGTATAACCTGGTAGTGCTGGGGTGCTCTCGGGAGCCCTGAACCAGGTTTCTGTTACTGCACAGATATCGATGTTCTCCATGCTAAGGAGAGTTTCGAGTGCGTGCATCTTGAGGTTTAGACTTCTGGCGTTGAGTAGCATTACTCTTAGTTTCTTATCCCTTGTGATACCTATGGAGGTGGGTTTGTCTTTTGAGCCTTGCCTAAAAAGGCACTATGGGGTAGCAAGAGCCTTTGCCAATATCCGAAAGCCCAGGGTGACAGGTGCAAGCCATCCCTAGCGAAGCATCGTGGCCTGTCGAGCATATCATCCCAAGCTGACAGGCATTGATCCCCTTTGAATGACACCAGTACTTAAGCCAATTGTTGAAATTGATCATCTTGTCTTCATATTGTGGCATCATTCTTGGTGAGGGTAAGATGCTACTCAAGGTCAGGGTCATACCGCCTGGGCTACATGCTCAGAGAGCTCCTTTATGTCTCTTTTCATGTAGTCCAGGGAGGTACGTCTCAGGTCATTCACACCAGCATGGACAATGACTGAGTCATATTTGTACTTGCCTTGGAGTGACATGAGTGCTTGTGTTATGTTGCGGATTCTAGCGCCAGACAGGCTGCTCACCGTGACCTTCTCCTTGTTCAGCCTGGTGAGCGGGACGTCAGTGTGCCTGACGATAGAGTCACCTATTACAAGTGTATCAGGTGTGTTGTTTAGCCTTAAGGGCTGTGACTGTTCGGCACACTGGCTTTATGAGATATGTGTTGCACGTGTTTTGTTTTGGGGTAGCGGCTGCTTGGGTGTCTGCTTTGGAGGTCTCTGCTGCTTCGGCAGATCTTTATTTAGAGCCTCCGAGTATGTTTTTGTGTGATTATGTGTTTGGTTTGCTGTCGTGGTAGGTCTATGTGAGACTGGAATTGTAGTGAGTATGGTTTCCTTCTCCTCCTGACTGGTTATGCCAGTACTGAGTTGAGAGAGCTTAGCCTCCAGTTTGGCTATATGGTTGCATCTCTCACATGTGTTGGAATTTGTTGGGAGGAGGAGAGGGTTGTCTGTGTACATGAGGCAGTTGTAACATTGCCTCAAGATTCCCAGATTCACCAGCTGGACCGGAGAGGAGATTGATGGTCCATACAGCAGTAAGCAAACACAGAAAGCTTTTTTGATTTGCTGTGTCTTCGATTTCCTCTGTATGTGATGGTGTGAGTCAGCCACAGCAAGTAGTTTTTCATTCCTTTTCAGAGGAGTGTTAAACAACGAAATAATCTTAAGTATGCATTCATAATAATTTTGAGAAAATACGTTTCCTAACTGTGCTTTGAATGATATTTATTTATTTACCATGTCTGAAATGTTGTTAGAACGGAATGATTTTTTCAGCAAACTCTATCACTGCTGATTTGTTCCAAGAAGCTGATGATGTGGTATTTCTAATTTTATACATTATCTTACTGTGACAAAGTCACGGATTTAGCTATGAGTCAGTAAACTGTATGTACTAGTGTTAAAAACTGTATATAGAATATATTTTATTCTATTATTTTTTACAGACTTTCAGTAACATTTTGTTTTGTTAAATCATAAAGTTTTGTGGGCAACTTAGCAAAATGTCTTTTACATTGCATAATTCTGATTTTTTTTTTTGAGGGATTGTGGTGCACTTGCAAGAAAATACAAATCCTTTCCTAGACAATAAAATATGCTTGACATCGTCATTTAATAAGTTCAGGCAGCCTGAATACAAATCAATCGCTTTTGTAAACTAGAATTCCTGCTGTTATCTAAATCTACAGAAAATCAATAGCACAACATTTTCCATTTCAGACAACAGGCTCCATATGTGTGCTGTTCCACAGGCAGAGGTAATTAAGTTTTAAGTAAGGTTAACATGATCTGAAGTAAATTACTAGACACATTCATCAGCCTTGTGCTGTTTGCTTGGCAGGTAAAATATACAGTAAAATCTTTCATAAAATGTGATGGCCTCACTAGGATTTTGTATCTTGTCTTCCTGAGTGCTCAGGTTAGTTCCTTTTGCCAGACCTTTGAGAAATTAGTTTGTTGGTTATATAAAACAGTTGCAAGGTTTGTTGAAGAATGAATTTTGTGGAAATACATACAGTATTTTTTGTCATTTCAGCACTAGACACAATCATTGTGCCAATATGCCTGCCATATTAGGACAGGGTTTATAAGTTTCATAGGTAATTGCTAGACATATAGCCAGGAAACCACTGAGGAGCCTAGACCAGTTTCCCAATTGTCCCAAAGCACCATCTTGTTAAGTGACTTGTTCAGAGTCAGTCAATAGGAAAATGGAGGCTAAGCAGTCAAACCCTACCCTACAGGAAGGATGTCATTTCTAGCTTGTAACCTTAATCCTGTGTGCTAATTGGCAGACTGATACTTTATCATAGTTGACAAGCAGTCTTCATTTGCCTTTCATTCAGTTAAATGGCATTCATCTGTTTCATGCTTTAATGAATTCTCCAAGAACTCTACCAGTGTTTTGGAATACACACTCTTCTCAGAGAGGGAGTACAATATTGTCACCATTACTCTCTTTGTTTGAAAAAAAAAAAAAAAAAATATATATATATATATATATATATATATATGTGTGTGTATTTCTTAGAGCTGTAACTACTTTGTTCTGTCTTTTAATTGTGTTTCCTTCATAAGAATCATAAGAAGTGCAAGGTTATTACACCAGAGGCCATGCGTACCTTGCCAGTAATCACCGCTATGTTTGTCTTTTTTTTTCATAATGAAGGATGAAAACATTTTGGAATTCTTAGGAGTTGACTGCGTTACTTGAACACATACATTATGTTTGAGCCTGCTGTATGCTAATGTTTTCATTGAAGTTTTGTGTGTGTGTGTGTGTGTGTGTGTGTGTGTGTGAGTGTGTGTATATGACTATATATATATATATATATATATATAGGGTCTATATCAGATGATCGAAAGCTTACAAGTACGAAGCTCACAACTTCAAACTGCAGACCTCAAAAGCTGACAACATCGAATGTACAAAAAAAATACTAACTACCCCAAAAAAATGCCAAGACCCCCTGTACCCCCCATACCCCCCACTACTTAATTCTCCATCCAACAAAGGTTTAAACCAACCAGACTATACCTCATCAATAATAGTGCTTAAAAGATCATCAGGGTAGAACCTAGCTGAAAACATCTTTCTCAAATGTTCACATTCCAACAAAAAATCATCATTGAGGGTGACCATTCTGGCCACCCTCACTAACTGCCCCTTAACCATCGCCTTTTTCTGATAAAAGGGGTGGTTACTCTTGAAAGGGCAGTTAGTGAGGGCAGCCAGAATGGTTATCCTCAATGATGATTTTTTTGTTGGAATGTGAACATTTGAGAAAGATGTTTTCAGCTAGGTCCTACCCCGATGATCTTGTAAGCACTATTATTGATGAGGTAGTTGTTAAGAAGCGGTCTGGCTGATTTAAACATTTGTTGGATGGAGAATCAATTACCCCTGACAATACTTATATACATGCCCCTGATGAGATGACTGTACCTGTTGACAACAGTGTGAATTATACACTGAAATTTAGCACACCTTATTAGGTAGATGCTGGATGATTAAGGAATATACTCACTAAGAACTGGTGTTTACTAAATGAAGATGTTTCAGTCAGAAAGAGGTTGTCTGATGGCCCCAGTATGATATTCAGATGTGGCCTTAATCTGAAGAATTTATTAGAAAACACTAATGCTTATCACAGTGCCAGATGTGGTATGTTCAAATGTGGGTGCTGTAGAAGTTGCCATCTTATAATGGTGTCAAATAGGTTGTGGATTTCTGACACCATTCATTATCTGAAAGGCAGATTTAATTGTGAAAGTGTTGGGGTTGTCTGCATCACCTTATGCCAATACTGTGCTGCATTTTATATTGGTAAGACTGAGAGACATCTTAAGGAGTGAATTTATGAACACCAATACAGCACTGGCAGGCGTGATGGCAACAATGCTTTGGCTAGACATATCATGGAACATGAGGGTCACTCCTTTGAATACATGGTTATTGAGCAGGTAACAAAAAACAAAAGAGGTGGCCCATGGCAATTAATTTTAGAAAGTAGAGAATTGTATTGGCAGTTAAACCTTAATGCTTCTGCCTATCCAGATCTCAAGGAGTATTCCGCTTTGAAGTATATTTGAAAGTTAAAAGCACTTTGAAGTTAAATAAGTTTTGTTTGGGAGGCATTATTTTATAATTGGTGTATATAAACCATTCTTGTTTAATATTATAGCTTTATTCATAATAGTATTGCACAAACAACATATTTTTAATTATATTTATTTTTTATAGGTATGGGATTGTTTATGATGTCATTATTGCTGATGTCATTTCCTGCTGACATTGTTGCTGATGTCATTTCCTTTTGGAATATTTTAAATTGAATGTTTAACTGTTGTCCTGTGTCTGAAGAAGCTGGATTACTTGTTCAACGAAAGTGCTTAAATAAATATTTTAGAGATTACCACCGGCCTTGTGTGATCTTTCATCAGTTCATTAGTTTTGTTTTTTTCTATTTAGTTTATTTTATGGCTAGTGGTTTGGCTCCTGCTTCTCCTAACATGTTTTCTCTGGATTCTAATGGCCCCATTGAGGCAAATGCCGTAGGGAACCTCACAGCTTTAATTCATCAACTTTCTACTAGAGTGGATGATTTAGCTGCCAAAATGGACCGCTGTTGTGCTGCAGCAGTCAGCAGTGGTGTTGCTGCTACAGGAAATCAGACATTTGGTAATGTAGTATTACCTTCTCTTATTAACTGTTTGAGTGAACCAATGAGTTTACTCAATGGTACTGGAACACATGCTTCTACTGACAATGGCTTATCTGCACTGCTTAATATTGCTGACAACTTAAAAACTTTCGATGTCAAGCTATATAAATTTAAAAAAACTACAGCTTGAAATATTATATCTCGAGGAATGTATTTTGAGATG
Organism: Protopterus annectens; assembly: GCF_019279795.1. Classification (NCBI taxonomy): domain Eukaryota; kingdom Metazoa; phylum Chordata; order Ceratodontiformes; family Protopteridae; genus Protopterus; species Protopterus annectens. The sequence continues at coordinate 797,613,050 of NC_056731.1, read as the reverse complement.
TCAGATCCCCAAAGGACTACGCTAATGGAGATTTCCTATGGGGGTGGTTCATGATTCCACTTTTCATCAAGAATTTTTAAACCATTTTGATTCACAGGGATGTGAATTTTTGCAACTATTAGTCAGGAATTATAAATCCGAGACTGATGTTTTAAAAGCAGAATTAATTGAGTTGGAATCTGTTATAACAGGAGATATAGACTTTGGTAGATATAGATTTGACTACCAACGCATATATTCCAGCATTGACAGTGCCTTAATAAAACTGAAGGGCACTAAAATCAAGAAATTAGCAAGAGATCGCTTAGATTATCTTAACAGAAGGGCATATCCACTTCCTTCTAGTTCTATAGACTCTACAAGCACTAATAATTCTTTGAACACCCCTAACAGCCCTTGGTTGCTTCTGGGACTGGAAACAACATGAATATTCATGAGAACACTATCCCTGATGTACAGCGTAATGAATGGCTTTGTGAGCATTCTGTTAATGCTAGAAATGAAGGCTCTTCTGACAAGAGTGGAAATCAGGGTTTTCAGAATAATGTGGGGTTGTCTACATTGCCTTATGCCAATAAAGTGCTGCATTTTATATTGGTAAGACTAACAGACATCTTAAGGGGAGAATTTATGAACAGCAATACAGTATTGGCAGGCGGAATGGCAACAATGCTTTGGCTAGACATATCATGGAACATGAGGGTCACTCCTTTGAATACATGGTTATTGAGCAGGTAACAAAAAACAAGAGAGGTGGCCCATGGCAATTAATTTTAGAAAATAGAGAATTGTATTGGCAGTTGAAACTTAATACTTCTGCCTATCCAGGTCTCAATGAGTACTGCTCATTGAAGTGCATTTTAAAGTTAAAAGCACTTCAAAGATGAATACGTTTTCTTTGGGAGGCATTATTTTACGATTGTGTATATAAACTATTCTTGTTTAATATTATAGCTTTATTCATAGTAGTATTATACAAACAACATATTTTTATTTATATTTATTTTTTATAGGTATGAGATTGTTTATGATGTCATCATTGCTGATGTCATTTCCTGCTGACATTGTTGCTGATGTCATTTCCTGCTGACATTGTTGATGATGTCATTTCCTTTTGGAATATTTTAAATTGAATGTTTAACTTGACCTTGGTCTGAAGAAGTTGGATTACTTGTTCAACAAAAGCGCTTACATAAACTTTTTGGAGATTACCACTGGTCTTGTGTGTTCCTCACAAAATGAACATAGTTCTTTGAAATGAATGGAAACACTTGAAAGTACAAAAAGCAAATAGAATATGCAGGGGGGTCAGGTTTGTGTGCTACTTGAGATATCTTGCAGTGTAGAATTATAAAACTTGGTTCATGTGTTTTGGGTTTGTAATTCATCACAAAAAAAAAACAACTAATTCTGTAAACATACAGAATTTGCTATTTCACATATCATACCAGACACCCATGTACACACACACACACACACACACACACACACACACACACACACACACACACACACACACACACACACACATATATGTGTATGAATATATGCTTACATAAATGGGTTGTGCACTGTGACACATGAATCATCTCATATTCTAACTGATGAATTTGGTAACTTTGAGACATGAAATCAAGTTCCCAAATATTATAGTACAAGATAATTTGTCAAAGTAGGTTCCACATGTTCCATTTATATTTTGATTATTTTTTAGAATGAATTAGCTTCCCACTCATTGCATTTGATGTGTGTGGCATTTAAGTTATTTCTGTAATTAGAGTTATATACATTTACCATGGGTTTTTTATGAATGGACTACTTTGTATGTGATTTTCTACTCTAGTTTCAAGGAGATTTTTTTTTATTTAATGTTTTAATGTTTTGGTTCTCCTTGGGTCATCATTTAATTGGCCTGCCCCCCCAGTGTCCCATGTGCATGCTGGGTCTATCAGCTTAGCTCCTAATCCTCCATGTATGTACTCCAGTATATATATATATGCCCTACCAGCTCCCTGCACTGCCTCCCACACTCATGGATTACCTATGAGGGTAACTCCCCTCTTGGACCACTCATCCCCTTAGGGAGCATCTTTGATAAGTGCCCTGCCATCCTGGATGGGCACACCCATCTCTCCCTGCTGCACAATCAGCAGTTTCATGCTAAAGTGTTCTCAGTTCATTATTACTTATCCTGTCTCTTCCCTCTGCTTTTTGGGACCAGTTGCATAGTTTTTTTCCCTGTATAATCAAAATTAATTTCAATTATGGTAAGCTTTCTTGCAGTTTTTCTGTCCTAGCTTGCTCAGAAGCTAAGTGCTACAATAAAGTTGCAAAATTTGTTACCAACCATTATTGTAAGACATATCGCTGCCTCACACTAAAGCAACTTCAGTGGCTGGAATTAAGGCACTATTTAACCTGCTCCCACCTTGTCATAAGTTCATTTATGACCCATACAAATGCCCAAGTCTAAATAATATTCTCCTAATCTACAGTACGAAAAGATCACTATGCTCTTCTGACATGTTGATAACTGTAACTAAATCAGACAGTACTTCTGGGGACTTCCTATAATCCTTTTCTCTCGCCCCCCCCCCCCATCTCTCATTTTCTCTCTCTGTCGAAAACCTGGAATTCCATATCTCTGTCTCTTAGAATAAACAAAAATAATAAGTCTTTCAAATTATGGATTGCCTAAAAAAATACTTGGCTAAACTCTTGTTCATCAACTAGGATAACCTAAATGCTCTTTTCCTGGGCCTCTCTACTCGCTAAATGGTTCTCTTCCTCCTCCTGGTATGACCACAATCTGGTGTACTGTTCTTTGACTTCAAAGAACCTCCTGTGCTTATTGTAGATGTCACAATTTACTAAAACATTTCTGCCATAAAATGTTGTAACAAATTGCATTATATCAGATCATAAATAATCTGTTTTCATTTTCTTGTCCTCCAGTGTAACACTGTATGACATTTTATTCTACTGTGTGCTATTTCCATATCCTTTATAAAAACTATTTTTATAAACTGGGCGCAATTTAAAACACTTGCTGTCAGTGTAAATGACTTACTCAGCTGTATTACATTGGGGTAAAATCACTTACACTGAGAGAAGATCTTTTGGAATCTGATCCCTGGTGTAAGCCAGCTTAAAGATAGGCCTAACAGTGAAATAAGTCACTTACACACAGAGCAAGTCTTTCAGAATCCGTTACATTGAGACCATTTCATTTGTAATATGACCCACTGTGACAAACTGATATTGACCTAAAATATATTAACTGTTCTTTTTCTGTTGTTTTATTGTGGAGCTTTTCTCCCCTAATCTCAGATAAAAAGGGGCAGCTTGTCTTCCCAGTTGGACCATCCTGGTAAAAATGCAATCAATCAATCAATCAATCAATCAATCAATCAATCAATAAATACACTCAGTAGGATAGACATGAAGTGCAGGGAAAAATGAACACTATGTTATTTGTTTTCTGGGGTAGAGAACTTACAGCACTGATATCTGCGGACCTTTTTCAGACTTAGCTCAGGAGTGGTGTCTGTTTAAGTGACTTGCTCAGAGTCTCACAGTTAAGTTATCAAAAGCTGAAGATAAGTTTGTATAAATTACATCACAGCACACTTTCCATGTCATATCATTCCACTTTTTAAGCTGATGCCTGAATAGTATCAGCTGTGATGCTGAACTGAAAAATCTCTTTGATCACACACACACACATATATATATATTATATATATATATATATATATATATATATATATATATATATATACATATCTACAATAGAAGGAGGAAACTAGTACAGAAAAAATTGCCAAGGACTCCAAAGATAACCACAAAGTGCTCTTTAGCTATGTCAAGAACCTAAGTGGAAACTCTCAGATCTGCTCTGAGTTAGTGCAGAATGGCACAAAATACACTGAACTGACTGATATTGCCAACATTCTGGCAGACAGGTTTAGTGCAAACTTCACCCCCCCTCTCACCCCCTAAAGGGCCCATAACCATACCAGAAGAATGTACAGCCCCGGCAATCACTGACACACAGGTTAAAACAGCCCTTTCCAAAGCCAAAAACACAGCTTCATTGGGACTGGACGGTGTCCCAGAACGTGTCTTACACGAGCTCCAAAATGAACTAACCCCTCACCTAAACACACTCTTCAAACTCAGCCTCTCTACAGGTTACGTACCCATAGAGTGGCGCACAGCAACAGTTATCCCGCTCCACAAAGGTGGAGCCACAACGGACCCTGGGAACTATCGCCCTATAACCTTGACTAGCCTGGTCTGCAAGGCTATGGAGCGCATCATCATGGAACTCATTAACAGAGACATTGGGAACCTCCAAACATTGGACCCTACCCAGTTTGATTTTGTTAATGGCAGATCATGCCTCCTAAACCTTGTGGACTTCTTTGAGACAGTTACCAAGGCTTTAGACAAGGGAAAGGAGGTCCACACAGCCTACCTAAACCTCACAAAGGCTTTCGACACCATTCCCTATTCTGGTATTATAGACAAGCTCACCAGCCTGAACATAAACCCCTATGTCACGAGATTGGTTGCCATTTGGCTCATGGATAGAACCCACACGGTGAGACTTGCAGGCTCTAGGTCCGACTTTAAACCGGTTACAAGTGGCGTCCCTCAGGGATCAGTCCTGGGTTCCCTCCTGTTCAGTATATACTTCTCAGAGGTACAGGCAAGCACAGGAAGACTATGGCTGACCAAGTTTGCAGATGACTGCAAACTGGGGACCATAATTATCTCTCTGGCTGATACAGAAATCCTCCAGAAGGGTCTCACTGAGACGGATACCTGGTGTCAAAATCATGGTCTCAAGCTAAATGCCAAAAAGTGCATAGTCAGCCCCTCTGGAAAAAAAACAAAGTACCCGCAAACTACCACATACATGTTAGTCCCCTAAATACAGAAAATGTAATAAGGGATCTGGGGAACCAAGTAGACAGTAATCTCTCCTTTGATAATCATATTGCCAAGGTGGCTAGAAAATCCTTCTATGTGGCCCACCTAATCACAAAAGTGTTCACATCTAGAACAAAAGAGGTTATTGTGCCCCTCTACTCATCACTCATCTGACCCATCATAGAGTACAATGCCCCATTTGGGATGTACTGTACAAGACACCTGCAACAGCTGGAAAGACCACAGAAGTACCTCAGCAAGAGGATTACTGGTCTCAAACAGATGCCCTATGCAGCCCGACTGAAGAAAGTCCAGCTGTACTCTGTTGCATACCGCTTACTCAGAGGTGATCTCTGCCTGACATACAAGGCCATGTCCAACCCAGAATTGATGGACATGCTTCACCTAAAAAAAAAACAAATCCCCAAGAGCCACACGCTCTAGGGATCTAAACCTCACCACAATGATAAATAGGACATGCTGGAGGGATAGATTCCTGTCCCAGAGACTCCCCATGCTTTGGAACAGGATTCCAATCTACATTAGGCAGAGCCCCTCACTAACACTCTTCAAGAAAAACCTTGACGAGTGGATGGAAAACAGAAAATTTATCCCAGGGATCACTGCAGTGGCTCTGCTGGACAAAGGCACAGGGAACTAATAGCTCTGCTGGACAGAGGCACAAGGAACTAATCTAAGGGGGCGGCGAAAGCCAACACATTCTGGCTAGGCTTATAGATGCCTTCAGGCAGATAGCCTAGTACTTACCTATGAACCTATGAACCTATATCCACGCATGTTATGAAAATCATATATACCTACTGTGCATATAGTGAAAAGTGCCTGGTAAATATAAAAATATGCTGAGCATTAAAACAACAGTATTTCTTATTCATAATTTTGTTTTTCAAAATCTTGCTGTGCTCTAAAAGTCTTAATAATATCCATTTGTTAATCAGATAGGGCGATTGTGCACACAGACCCTTATCAGGGGCCACATGGGGAGCAATATCTGGTTAAGCAGCTTGTTAATGGCTGCACAGTAGGCAAATGAGGGCTGAGGGATTCAAACCCTGTGCCACATGAATTACAGATCACAAACTTAACCCTATGTGCCAACTACTAGACTCATTGCTGATACCCTTATTATCAAGAGAGACAAATCATCAAATCTGTTTTAATGAATGAATCAGTTCCTAGGTCAATACCACAATAAAATCAAACTACAACCACAAAAAAGTGCCTTATGCTTCCTAAGTAACCACACCACTGATGCACAAACATAAAAAATTAATTGTGCCATTTAATTTTGTCTGATGCATTGCATTTAATTTTGCAAGTAGTCTTACTATTTCTGTCTCATGGTTTCTAATGTATTTTCAATGATTTCCTCTAAGTTCGTAGGGTCAGACGTATATACTAAGCTAACGACCACTAGGGCCTTTATAAGTCTATATATATCATGGGCATTTATTAGGAGTGGATTTGTCAGTCAGGAAGTTTCTAGAGGTTTTGTGTGTGTGTGTGTGTGTGTGTGTGTGTGTGTGTGTGTGTGTGTGTGTGTGTGTGTGTGTGTGTGTGTGTGTGTGTGTGTGTCAGTTTGCTTCTGTCAATCATAGACACAGGGACCAGACTTGGGATGAATTTCTGATTTCTCATCCATTGATCAAGATTACTCTTAAATATGGTTAGGGATGAACTTTGCTTCATATGGATAGGGAGCCTGTTCCAGGGCATGGGGATCCTCTAAGACTCATATTTGTCTCACCATCATGTCGTATTTATGTCACAAGCAAAGTTTAAATCTTTGGATCTAGTTGTTCTGTTGCTGTTCATTTTGCAGCTGTGCAAAGGGTCCATCAGAGCTGGATCCTAGGATTGCTTGTGTGGCAGGCAGAGATCACCTGTCAGTAACCTTTAGGGACTCGAGTTCAGAGACTGGGCTTTAAGGTGATCCTTATAGAACAGTGTGTTTATACCCTGGATTCTCCTGGTAAGGAAACTTTGTGGGTGTTTCAACTGTTGCATATGTCTTGTCAGGTACATGCCGATGAGGGCATTATACTCGGTGAGGAGTCTGTTAAGGGCCGGATGAAGTGGCACTATGCCTTCCTTGGAACTGGACGCCATGGCCTTACTTATAAGTTGGGTGACATAGAATCATTTTCTTATTACCTTGGCCACATGTTGGTCAAAGGCCAAATTACTGTTTACATATATCCCCAGATCTCTGCCTACAGGTTTAGTTCTTTGGGTTGTCTTATTGACAGACTAATTAGCCGGGGCGGCAGTTTTCAGAAAAGCAGTACAATGCATTTCTTGACACTGAGTTTTAATCCATGACTTTGGTACCATAAATTTGTCTGTGCTAGACCCACTTGTAAGATGTTTATGACATGGGGGGGAACTATGCAAGCTCCCAGTTTGCAGTCATCTGTGAAGTTCGTCAACCAAAAGCCCTTGACATTAGTCTTTAGTTCCAAGAAGTAGATGCCAAATAGGAGTGGTCCCAGCATGGAGCCCTGAGTTACCTCACTGGTGACTGGTCTCTTAATGGAGGTAGTCTCACCAATCCTGACATCCTAAGTCCTGTCCATGAGCCATTTGTCAATCCAGCATGCTATGTAGATGATTATGCCTAGTCTGGTGAGTCTGTCAATTATATGCTAGTCGGGTACTGTATTGAACACCATTTTCTCCTCATCCATTGCCTTGGTAACCTT
>NC_056731.1:797587637-797604889 GCF_019279795.1 Protopterus annectens | reverse complement strand
GTAATTTAAAATAAAAATTTTAAAAATTTTGGGGGAGTAAATTTTGAAAGAAGAGATATAATATTTCTAAAGAAGTTATTATGAAGTATACTCATTGATGCATTAAATATATATAAAAATCTAGGAAGGATATTCATTTTAATAATTGCCGTCCTGGCCAAAAAAGGAAGCTTAAGTTTAGACCATCTGCCTAAGTCTCCCTGAACATTCAACCAACATTTAGCCATATTATCCTGATATTGGGTGGAGTTCCCTTGGGAGAAAGATATCCCCAAATATTGAAGTTGTTGTTTAATGCTTATACCTGTATTAGCAAATATATTGGGAGATGGGGAATATATATTAAGTTTGTAGTTTGCCAGATTAGAGAAGGTATTAATGGAGGATAGGATTTTAATCGGGTCAGATCTGGGGAGCGTAAAGTAAATGTTTAGGTCATCTGCATATGCAGAAAGATAGAGTTTAGTGCTGAAGATAGTAGGTGTAAGATGAAGTGTTTTCTGTTTGATCAAAAGGAGTAGTGGTTCAATGTACAGGTTGAATAATAATGGGGAAAGGGGGCAACCCTGCCTAGCACTGTTGAGAATTTTAATTCTATTAGATATCTGCTTATTTATTTGTAAAACAGTGTATGCACTAGAATATAAGGTTTTAATTGTATTGATAAATGAGTTTGGTATGTTGTAAAGGGGGAGACTATTGAATAGGAAATCAGTGCTAATACAATCAAAGGCCTTGGAAGCATCAATAGCTAGAGCATAAAGGGGGGTTTTATTTAGAGAAGAAAGGAAAATCATAGCTTCCAACGACAGGGTGTGATCAATTGTTTGTCTGCCCATAATGAAACCAGATTGTTCTGGAGAAACAATGGAGGAGAAAACTACCTTCAGTCTATTGGTTAGAATTGTGGCCAAAATCTTCATATCAATATTAACAATAGAAATGGGTCTATAATGCCAGGGGTTTTTGGGATCAGCACTATGTTTTGGAATAAAGATAGTTCTAGAGGCATTCAAATGTATGTCTTTAAAACCAAAGGTGATAATATTGTTATACAAAAGGAACAATGCTTTAGAGATTTTGGAATTAAATGATTTATAAAATTCTGCCGTAATTCCATCTGGTCCAGGAGATTTGTTAGGTTTAAGGCTATTAATAGCCATAGAGATTTCTTGCAAAGAGATTTCTCGATCTAGAAGTTTATTTTTCTTCTCGGTCAGTTTAGGGAAGGTTAAATTATTATAAAAATCCTGTAACTCTTCTTTATTAGGGGAATTTTCAGTAAGCCCATATAACTGAGAATATAAGTGTTCAAATACTCCGATGATTTCCGTAGTATTCTGATATTCCTCAACCTGATATGAAATTCCAGAAATAAAAGGAGATGATTTATTCAGGTTAACCACTCTGGCCAGAAATTTAGAGGGGAATTGGGCCAGATCCGAGTAATTTGCTAAGAATTTTATCTCATGGTATTTTAGGTTCTCCGCTTGCAAAGATAAAAGTTCCTTTTGTAAGAAAATCATTTGTTTCTCCAACTCAAGGGAGTGTTTTTGTTGTATTTCTGTCTCTATCCTATGGAGTTTAGAGGTTATATCAAATTCCTTTTTGTTGAAAAGTTTCTTATAATATGAGGCTTTATTTATGAGAAAACCTCTGATCATTGCCTTGGTTGCAGCCCGAGAGCAGTCTAAAGAAGTTTGCAGAGAACTACTGGATTGGAGAAATTGGTCAAGATAAGACTCAACTTGTGAGAGGATTTCTTCCTTCTTAAGAAGGTTAGAGTTTACACGCCACCAAATAGCTATGTTCTTTGAGGATTTTGTATCATGCCATTGAATAGGACAGAAATCCTTGAGTGATCGGAGAGGCTTCTAGGGTAACTGGTAAATGAAATAGCCAGGTTACTGAATGACGAGGAAATCAGAAAGAAGTCCAATCTAGACCAGCTTTTAGTGCAGTTAGAGAAAAAGGTGAATTTGTTATTTTTTTGAGTGGGTTTAAGAAAGATATAAGGATCAAAAAGATTAAAATCCTCCTTAATCTCTGATAGGGAGAGGGTTGCAGCTAAATTGAATTTAGTCTTAGTATTTGTCCTATCATTTTTTGGGTCCTGTAGGGAGTTCCAATCACCTCCAACAATGTAATAATGATTAGGAAATAATACAAGTAAGTTATATATCTGCATAATGAAGTTTTGTTGACCTGAGCATGGGGAATAAATATTAATTATTAAAATGGGTTTGTCAATAAAGGAGCAAGCTGTGACAAAATAACACCATCTACCGTCAGTATCTGAGTCAAACTTTACTATGTCATACATAAATTTATTTTTAATTATAATAGCAACACCTGTGCTATTAGATTTGGCCCCTGAAGCTATGATCTTCTTAATCCAAGATTTCCTCCTGTCTTGGTCCCATTGGTGATCAAGAAGATGGGTTTCTTGGACAAAAACAATATTGGAAGTGGATTTAACAGTTAGATGCATAAAACGTTTTTTTCTTATTGGAAGCTTGTAACCCTTTGATGTTCCACGATTCTATATCCAACATTTACATGCAAACCTAAGTAAGTTCAAAAAACTGTAGGATATGGAGAAAATACAGCTAATTATCATTCTTATAAAAAGGTACAAAAAAGATTGGGCAAGTATAAACATCCCTTCTTGCTTTAATCCCGTGCCTAACCACCACCCCCTAAGCCAGGAGGGGGCTGGGATATTAACTCATTCCCTCCAGTAGAGCTCTTTTGAGTGTGTACCTTTAACTCCTAGTGGGCGTGGCTTCAGCATTTAAAAATTGAAGTTATCACCTTACATTTTTAACGAATACCCATTGACAGAGGTCATATATCAATACAATTGTGTTTTTTATCATGTATGCTTCAAGATAAAATTTTTTGATACCTTGTATGTAACATGGTTTTGGAATTGTTAATGCAAATATGAACAGGCAATATTTGCCACCTACAAGAGCAGTAGGGTGTAACTGCAGAAGCGCCTGGAGACATCACTCGGCTGTAATGAGCAATGAGCCTAGATCTATGAGCCTAGGTCGAAAAGGAAAAGCTCTAAGTAGGGTTAATTAAACCTTAAAGTGTTAATGTATACCCAGCCACCAAGAATATATTGGGGCTCAAAGAACCAGGTGCATAGCCTAAAGTTGCAAAATGCTTCATCGGCTTTTCAGTTGCTTGACCTTTAAATTTAGAAGCTACTTTAGTGTGCTTATGCATATCATAGCTAAAGGCTCAATTTAATGCTGGCACATATTGAAATAAACTCCTCATAAAAATAACATCAAATCAAAAGCCTGAAGTCAAAGAATAAGTAACATACCGCTCAAAGAGCGCAACATACATAGATTATGTCAGCATCGACGGTCCAACAGAGATTATGGTCCTACTAATGATTAAGTTACAGCAGTAGTTCTTGCTGAATGTCTTCATACCAGGCAGAGCTTCTTGAATGTGTGAAGCCTTAAAATGTGGACAGATCTGTTATAGATCAACTCAGTACCAAAAAAACAGTACTACCTGTTTAAGAAACGAAAGGATTCATGGGATATGCAGGGGTCAAAGTTTCTCTGACCAGCAAACAACATGGTGGATATTTATTTTAGTAACTGCAATCTAAAGGGGTAGCACGAGGGAGCTGGACTACAGGATGGCCTTTCAAAGCGCCGAGATGTCCCCAGTTCAGCACCGCAGAAAAAAACGATCTAGAAGCAAGGCAAACTGCATCCCTCCAGACTAGTGATCATGTATCGCACAAGACCCCAGGTAAGTTAATGCTTTTGTAGAGCAGGTTCTGGACATTCTTTAAATGCTTGTTAGAAGATCGCTGAGGCTTCCTTACTGTTCTGAGCAGATAATTTGGACCCTATGTAATAAAAAGTCAAAGTATTGGGATATCTCATCTGGAATCTGATCTGTTTCTTAATTAAGTAAGCGCAGAAAGGAGCAAGCTTCTGTCGTTCCATCCTAATCTGAGAAGGAAGGTCGGATGAGAGAGATATTTTAGATCCGTTCCATTCTATAAACTTTTTATTTCAGGCTGCTGTTAATAATTTGCTTACATGCTGATAGTATCTTCACATAAACTGATCTCGGCTTTGTTTTGTCATAAGGTGGTCTCAGGACTCTATGGGCTCGTTCAATTATCTGGTCAGAGAGAGATGATTTATCCAGGAATGTAGCAAAAATTTCAGATAAATTTTCAAGCAAAGTGAGATTGTCTATATTCTCCGGAATGCCTCTTAGGATAATGTTATTGTGTCTGGACCTAGCTTCCAGGTCCACTAATTTCTGTTGCATGTCCAGAATACTTAAAGCATTAGATTTTTGTTCTTTCTGAAGTTGTTCAGTTTTAATCTCCTTGTCAAAAACCTTAGCTTCTGTTTTGTCAATTCTAGTGAGTATTCTGTCAATGGATTCACTGAAAGTTTTGAGTTGCTGAGAGAAGCTTTGAATTGCTGTTTGGATAGGCTGCAAGGCCTGTTTTAAGTCCTCTATGCTGGAAGCGTCAGATTTCACTTTAGCAGGTGGTTTTGTAGTTTCCTGTTGCTTGGCAGTTCTAGCCCTTTTAGGAGTTACATCTTTTTCTGGAGATGAAATAGCAGAGAATTTAGCTTTAGTACTTTGAGTTTCCATGGAATCAGATTCTTGTGACATATCAAGACTTTATTTTTTCCTTTCCTATTTTTCTTCCTTTTAACTCTCTTATTATTTTCAGATGAATGAAGGCCCAAGAGCCCCAGGCCACATGAATAGCAGGGAGCAGAGAGGTAAGCCACACAAGATCAGAATTAATCCTTCAGATAAGGTCTTCTGTTCCCAAAACTGGATGCAGAAATTAACATCAGGTAGGTACCTTAGTACTGAGAAGAGGTTATTGTTCGCTGTTTTTACTTCTCTCCCTAGGGATAAGGTTGTTGAATTATTTAGAGTAGCAGAGCTATAGAGTTACACTGCTTATAGGACGACAGCCATCTTAATTCTCCCCACATGGTAATCTCTTATTTTTTTACAACAGGAAGAGGTAGCTATGGGTTCTGCATGTGGTGGTCTTTATGCTAACATAGTGGTTTTACAGTGGGAGAAGAAATATTTGCTTCCTTCTGACTTTTACAAGCATGTTAAATATTATACACGATTCCTGGACAACCTTTTTATTTTATGGGATGGTCCCTATGCCCTTATTAGTGATTTTATTAGATATTTAGATTCCACCACTTCATTTTTAAGATTTACGTATTCATTTAACTTACATGAGATAGCCTTCCTTGATATTAAATTAATTAAGGATTACCAGAATAGTAGGTTTATATCTAAAATATATCGAAACTACACATATTCAAATTCACTATTTTATTATAGTAGCATCCACCCTCAGAAACAGAAAAAAGCTATTACTAAGGGACAGTTTGTATGGGCTGCCCGTATGGTATCACTTTCAGAAGATTTTTTAGATGAACGTGATACCTTAAAAGATATGTTTTTAAAGAGGGGCTAACCATTGAGACTTGTTAACGATGTCCTTTTAGAGGTAGTAAATAAGAGAGAAAGAAATTTTTATATACATCTTTTATCTGAGGTTTCATTGGATGTAACACACACAGTGAATGTTGCGCCCCTAAACTCTGTTTTTACAGGAATAGATTATAATACTTCATTCATTTCTACATACACGATTGATAGTCTTGATATTAAACATATTTTGAGTAAAAATTGGTCAATTCTAACACACGACCGAAGTATCAGAACACATATTGATAAACAACCTACTGTTATTTTTAGAAAAGGTAGAAATTTAAAAAATTGTTTCGAGAAAGGACATGCTGTGAATCATTTTTTGAATGGACGTATGTTGAAGTGTGTAGAGCATGAGATACTGTCCCTTTATAAAGGAAGGAACAGTATTTATGATCAACAACACTAAGATTCATATCAAAAGTAAGAATAACTGTAACTCTGAACGTATTATTTATTGTGCCCTCTGTAACCTATGTGATTGTTTTTACATTGGAAAAACTGATAGAAAATTTAAAAACAGAATATATGAACATTTGTATGAAATAAGAACAGGCAAAGAGACAAATGCTTTGTATAAACATACCTCAGAGATCAGTGACCACACTTTTAATTTTGTTGTTATTGATGGTGTCACGATGGATATCAGGGGAGGTGCATGGTCTGCCTTACTAGAAAAGAAAGAATTATACTGGCAGTTGTTATTAAATGCAAACAACTGGCCAGGTTTAAATGAATCCCTCTCCATTAATTCCCTTTTAAAATTGAGAGCTTTAAACAGACGATTATTTATTTATATATTTATTTATATATTTATTCATTGCTCTTTTAAAAATTGTGAAGTGAATATCTTTTTTATATATTTTCTATTTTTTTTATATTAACATGTATTTATTTAACATTTTGTCGTTGACATCACAGTTTTTATTGCCCTTTTAAAATTTTGTTACTTAAGGGGAGTGGCTACTATCATGTGATGCACAAAGAGAGTCATTAAAATGTGCTCTGTGTTTGATTTTAACTTGTCTGATGTTCTTTTGATGAGGATGAACGCGCTTACCAGCTTTCTATTGTTTTACAATAAACTTTTTTGTTTTACTTTGTGGACTATCAGTATTTTCTACAGCATCAATATACCAGTGGTTTTATTGTGGAGTATTTGGTTCCAACAAATACGGGCAAATTTTAAATATTACTCTTATAAATTTAGAAAGTTGAAAGAATAAAATGTTTTGTGTTAGAATTCATTTTCTGATGGATTTGAAGTCTGAAACTCAAATATGCGTCATTATTTAGTGACATCAGTCTTCAATGACTTGCCAGAAAACCACAAATTTTATGAGGAACAGATGAAACATGAGGCAAAAATCTGAACATTCTGTAAAAATCTGGACGGTTGAGGGCGTATGATGGTATTATTTTTTTGTATTTCTGTTGCAAATTTCAATGTGCAATGTGATCTCTTCTATTATGTGAACTTTTGATTAGTTATTTTTTCTTTCTATTACTATGTTTGAACCAGTTTGTAGCTGAAAGTAAAATAAAATCATCTTAATGACTAATTTGAGTCTTATCATACTATATACACAAAAGTAAGCAGACACATCTTGTAATCCCAGACTCTTACTACTGTGACCTTGACAAAATGAAACTAATAATGGTCCCATGGCTAGAACTATGTCTCACTTTACAAATCTACATGTTTAAAAGCCAAAGACACCGGAAAAGTCTGGGGTAGTAAAAGAGAAAGTAGTGTTTTGAAGAGTAAGCATCTGAAAAGAGAGAACCTTGAGAAAGCTGTATAGCAGGGACAGATCCAGAATAGGTCTCCAGGTGCCTCCTTTTGAGGAACCAGGAATGTGCTGGAATAAAAACTCTTTCCCACTTTGGAAGGGAGAACAGATTGAATGGTTCCTTTGTTCATCATGAACCCTAGGACCTCTGGGAAATGAAGCTGATCTAGAGGAGGTTCAGGAATCCATGAGAAAAGGGGCAGAGACTTCCATGCCATGAAGTAACCCTGACAGATAACAGAAAGAACACAATAGTCTGAAGTACTGAGAAGCCAATTTAGAAGAAAAAAGGAAACCCAAAGGGACAAAGGAACATGGGAGAAGGCAAATTATAAAACAGAAGCAGGCTTATCAGATAAAGGAGGCTTCTGGGCCACAGAAGTCTGAGAAGCCTTAGCAGAGGAGGCTCGCATTACCCCTTCCTGCCCTTGGAGGTCTGACATGGTTGCCTGCAGACAAACGTAGATCCAGAAGGATTATTCCTCTGGAACTTAGGGATGAGAGATGCAAAAATATGTTTAGGGTCCTGCAAGGTTTTGCCTTTCTCTTAAAGAGACTTAAACAAGTCAGCAGCAGCAGCAGTCCCAAAAAGATATTTATTATCCAAAGGGGCATCCAACAACTTGGCCTTAATGACCTCAGGCAAAGACTAGAGACAAAGCCAAGAACAGCACTTCATGAAGCTAGAAGATTTTGAGATACTGCAAAACGTAAAGTTAGGAAGGTCAGAATTACAAGATGAGCGGAACTGATATTACACTATTTCCTTTCCTGAAAGTTAAATTGAATGCATACATGTCAAGCTACTTTGTCAGGGTTTTGACAGATAAGTCAGCTATTTCATATTACCAACAGTGAGAACACTAAGAATGTCAGGAAACTCACTTGTGACAGATTTACATGGACAGGTATAAGTTAAGATGAAGCAGGTTGGTATGTGTGTGACTGATTGTTTACAATTTGCAATTTGCAGCAAGCCATCTAGAAGGGAAGCATGGGTTGCTACACAAATGCAAATTTCAACAAAGTCATTTTTCAAGTAAGTTCCATTGAGTGCAAAATGTACTGATGAATATGACCAACCATTGAAATATTCTATTAGTACACCTGGATATAGGCTTCCCTCAGCAGTAAGCATATTTTGACACATTTCTGTGTGTATTCTAATGAAAAAAAATCGGGTACAGCTGGAGATGAATTCAGTTTCAAAGCATTTTGTTACTCTAGGTTTTACCATATTTTGCAGAATGTACAGATTTTTGCCTCATATTTTTTATCTGATTCTCAAAACATTGTGTTTTTTATGACAATTCAGAGGGCTGAAGTCACTACGTAATGACATTTGAGTATCATACTTCAAATCCTTTAATAGATACACACTAAAGCAAAACCTGTTATTCTAGCAACTTCAAAGGTTATAAGAGCAACACTTAAAATCTGTCCATGATTTGGGGCCTTAGTCCCTGATTATTCTTGTATTTGTCCAGACGTCTTGCTCTGATGCTGAGAGGTATTGTATTCATTGGGGTTACCAGGTTAAAATGCTGAATAAATATTTCATTATATGTGCTAATTTCCATAATTTTAACAACTTATTCTACGCTATGTTTATATTATGGTTTATAACAATTATCAAACGTTTTCCAAGATGAGTCTCCTCACCAATGTTCAATGTATGTATACAGGTAAAGGTGAGAACTGTAACTGTAATAATATTTTATGTCATCTGGCATGACACAACTATTAGGAGTATAAGAACAGTCTCCAGGCTGAGACTAAAAAGATTAGGGCTCTATCCAGGTCAACAAATTAAAATAAACACTTGAATGCAGTGCAAAAATAGATTTTTTTTTCTTTTTTTGTGATGTAACTGCTGAGATAACAGGTATTGCAAAAAGCAGCAGCAGCACTTCAGCAAAGACAGTTATCAAACCCGCCACACATTTAAAAATAAAATCACATTATCAATGAGCAGATGTAATGAAACAATAACAGTGAGAAAGAAAAGTCACACCTGCTGGGTTCTAATTGAAATGTGTGGACCAGTGAAATTTAAATTTTTACAACTTCTGTATAGTTTAATTAATGCAGAGAAACTGAATATGTTAACAAAAGAACTGATTATCCAATAAACTGAAATGCTGGTATAATCATACCTCCCAAACTCTTAGCATAAGAAATCTAGACAAAGCCAAAAATAATGTGAGGACAAAGGCCCAAAAATAGGGACAAATTTTAAATATTACTCTTATAAACTTAGAAAGTTGAAAGAATAAAAGGTTTTGTGTTAGAATGCATTTTCTGATGGATTTGAAGTCTGAAACTCAAATATGTGTCATTATTTAGTGACATCAGTCTTCAATGACTTGCCAGAAAACCACAAATGTTATGAGGAACAGATGAAACATATGAGGCAAAAATCTGAACATTCTGTGAAAATCTGGACAGTTGAGGGCTATGATGGTATTTTTTTCTGTATTTCTGTTGCAAATTTCAATGTGCAATGTGATCTCTTCTATTATGTGAACTTTTGATTAATTATTTTTTCTCTCTATTACTATGTTTGAACCAGTTTGCAGCTGAAAGTAAAATAAAATAAAATTATCTTAATGACTAATTTGAGTCTTATCATACTATATACACAAAAGTAAGTAGACACATCTTGTAATCCCAGTCTCTTACTACTGTGACCTTGACAAAATCTAACTAATAATGGTCCCATGGCTAGAACTATGTCTCGCTTTACAAATCTACATGTTTAAAAGCCCAAGACACCAGAAAAGTCTGGGGTAGTAAAAGAGAAAGTAGTGTTTTGAACAGTAAGCATCTGAAAAGAGGGAACCTTGAGAAAGCTGTTGAGCAGGGACAGATCCAGAATAGGTCTCCAGGTACCTCCTTTTGAGGAACCAGGAACGTGCTGGAATAAAAACTCTTTCCCACTTTGGAGGGGGGAACAGATTGAATGGTTCCTTGGTTCATCATGAACCCTAGGACCTCTGGGAAATGAGGAAGATGATCTAGAGGAGGTTCAGGAATCCCTGAAAAAAGAGGCAGAGACTTCCATGCAATGAAGTAACCCTGACAGATAACAGAAAGAACACAAGAGTCTGAAGTACTGAGAAGCCAATTTAGAAGATAAAAGTAAACCCAAAAGGACAAAGGAAAATGGTCTAACAGAAGGGGAGAGGGCAAGTTATAAAACAGAAGCAGGCTTATCAGATAAAGGAGGCTTCTGGGCCACAGAGGTCTGAGAAGCCTTAGCAGAGGAGGCTCACATTACCCCTTCCTGCCCTTGGAGGTCTGACATGGTTGCCTGCAGACAAACGTAGATCCAGAAGGATTATTCCTCTGGAACTTAGGGATGAGAGATGCAAAAATATGTTTAGGGTCCTGCAAGGTTTTGCCTTTCTCTTAAAGGCACTTAAACAAGTCAGCAGCAGCAGTCCCAAAAAGATATTTATTATCCAAAGGGGCATCCAACAACTTGGCCTTAATGACCTCAGGCAAAGACTAGAGACAAAGCCAAGAACAGCACCTCATGAAGCTAGAAGATTTTGAGATACTGCAAAACTTGCAGTTTGGAAGGTGAGAATTACAAGATGAGCGGAATTGATATTACACCATTTCCTTTCCTGAAAGTTAAATTGAATGCATACATGTCAAGCTACTTTGTCAGGGTTTTGACAAATAAGTCAGCTATTTCATATTACCAACAGTGAGAACACTAAGAATGTCAGGAAACTCACTTGTGACAGATTTACATGGACAGATATAAGTTAAGATGAAGCAGGTTAGTATGTGTGTGACTGATTGCTTACAATTTGCAATTTGCAGAAAGCCATCTAGAAGAGAAGCATGGGTTGCTACACAAATGCAAATCTCAACAAAGTCAGTTTTTAAGTAAGTCCCATTGAGTGCAAAATGTACTGATGAATATGACCAACCATTGAAATATTCTATTAGTACACCTGGATATAGGCTTCCCTCAGCAGTAAGCATATTTTGACACATTTCTGTGTGTATTCTAATGAAAAAAAATCGGGTACAGCTGGAGATGAATTCAGTTTCAAAGCATTTTGTTACTCTAGGTTTTACCATATTTGTATGTGCAAACTATCTGGGCAGCACATTTTTGAAGTAAATGTTAGCAAGAAATGTGATGCTTAGGATTTAAAGAAACATTCAAGAACAGAGGCTGTACATTTCATGCCATGCACACTGCTGTCAGAATTCTTTACAATATGTCAAGGTGCGCAGGAGCACATATTTTAGGACATTTGTCTCTAAATGCATATCTCAAGGATTATTGCATATTCTGTTTAAAAAGAAGACAATATATGCTGGCTTTGTGGCACAGAGTGATAAATCCTTGGCTGCAGGACAAATGGCCTAGGTTCAGACTGAAGCCTGCATACTGGAGGAGCAAACCTGGAAGAGAACAGCTGATGCCAGCTCACCAATCCTAGAGGAAGGAGTTCATCCTATTGCAAGAGAGACACCTGTTAGATAGACCCTAGTTGTATGTGCCCTGAAAGAAGACAGCATGTAAAACATGCTCCTGCTATGGAGATTTATCACTTTCTAGCTAGAAAGAGCAGATCTATATAAGTGCACACAAACAATAACCTAGCACAGCTGATATTGCACTGCACCTACAGGCAAACACTGTTAGGCATTAGGTTGAGAAGGAAAGTTTTCCTCATTTCTAGGAAGATGAAGGCATTCAGTCCTCTGCTCATGCCTCCACACCTGATGTCATATAATTCTGGGAAGTGTAGAAATGAATTGATCACAGGAGCATAGCAGCAAACTGGCCACAGTGAGAATGTGGGACAAAAAAAAACACACGAGAAAAATAAAATGAAAGCGTGTGTGCATGTTTGTCTGTCCATCTGCCTGCTTGTCAATCTGCTTGTCTGTCTGTCTCATACATACACTTGTGTTCATGTTGTATATTATTTTATATATGTAATTTCCCACTTAAATTGCTTAATTTACATTACTTTATTGGGAAGTTTGGAATTCTGTGGAAGTCTACATGATTTCCAGTAATGTGGGGTGGTAAATGAAATCTTAATTACCTGCTTTTCTATCCTTCTGGTTATTGAAGAGGGATAGGTTTCCCAGAATATCCACCACTATAGTTGTAATTAGCATGGTGGCCAGTGTGGTGAGAACCTGGGAACCAGGCTTTTTGCTTTGCTGCCATCTCTATGGATTGATTATTCTGCACAGAAACACCTTCATTCATTTTGCAGATGCTCATTGTGAAGAGATAGAAGACTCTTTTACAAGGAGGCATCATGAGGCTAAATTTATTAAACCAAAATCACCATCAATTAGAACACCATAATAATACTGTTGTATGATATGCAGTGCCCATATTCTGGCCATCCATGGAAGCCACACTTTTTTTTTCAGGTTAGTGGGCAGTGTAGAGTACCTGACACCATTTCCTACTTCAACAGGAGTTGTGCGCAGTTTCCTTGCATTAGTCGAAAGCACGACAGTTGTGTCATAACTTTAAAGCCAGTAACTTTCTGGTTCTAGCATACTAGTGTGCACAAGTTATTCTACTACTTCTGGATTTATCCCATGTGAGATATTTGGGACCACTTCTTTTGGACATTACACACTTCATGAATGGGAATTTGTCTACAGTGGCATCTATAGTTTTATCACTTCATCAGAACTTGACTAAAACCCTCTTACTGATGTGCTCGGTTACAGCTCTCACCACCCTGTCATTCCATAAAGCGCACCTGCCCCACGTTCTGACCGGTGATGCTAAGTCAGATACAGCTGGATAACTGGACTCCCCACTCAAACGTGAGGTGATGTTACCCGTCACGAGTACTGAAGTATCGTTCTCTTATACAGGGAGGTTGAGGCAAAGCACTTGGAGTGGCAGAATATGTTTTTCTACAAACCTCGGATTCCATCATTCACTGGGAAATATTGTTTATTCTACAGTGTGTTCTTGCACTTTTTATGTCGATCTTAAAATGTTTCCAAGCGCATCCTGACTGCCTACAACAGAATCAGATTACTCGCACTGAAGGTTTCTTGTTCCATCACCATATTAATAGAGCTTTCATCTTTTATTCATACTTTCCAGCTATAGATTTACAATATATAGTGTTCTGGGATTGGTTATTACTAGCATTGTCAATGTTCTACTTGAGGCATCACAGATCAAAATGGTAATCCCCTGTATGCAAGGTTAACAGCAGTCTGAAAATGAATTGTTTTAATTATCATTAACTTGTATGTCCGGAATACTACGAACTTCAATAGTTAAAATATCTATAGTAAGGCAGATGTCAGTATTAGTAGCAAATCTTGTTGCATATTCTACGTCAGGGGAAGTTCTTTGCAGGTACAATGTTCCTTCCCATTCTTGCTGATTTCAGTCATGGGATTTGGTGCTGCAGCATAGTCTTTCAGCTACATTCACAGCTCTCAGCTCACTCTAATGATAATGGTGATGCTCCTTTTTCCTGCTTTCAAGCTTCTTTTCTGTTCTTGGGTCTCCTAGGTGGCAGTTTTCACTTTAGATTATAGAGCATCTGTTTCCCTTGTTACTCTGAGACCCACCATCTACAATGAGGTCATGCGACTCCTTAATTAACCCCTTCTCGACTGGAGCAGCAGATCTGTCTGTCTACCCTCTGCTCCTCTCCTCTCTCAACACACACACAAACACACACACACACACATACACACACACACACTCACACACACACACACACACACACACACACAGCTTTATGACTAGCCAGTTTACTTGCAGCATTTTAATAGCAAGTAGGAGGAAAACAGAGCACTAAGCAGCAGAGAGAAAACATGCATAGCCACTGCAATGAAGCTCAGATCCTGGTACAGAACCAACAAAGCAAGTGTGACGATGCCGTTTACCACACTCTGTGCAACCAGCAAAGAAATTAACTCTTCAAGTTAAAACACCCCTTAAACTGAGGTTCTTATTATAGCTGGTTATCTCAGAAAGTAGATATTTTGTCTGGGCCAGTCTGGACATTTATTTTAGTGCTGGATTTAAGGTGGCAGAGTGTAAGAATTCGGATACCCGGGATTAATAGCACTGTCTAGCATAAAGCATGCAAAGTATCCATGTATTTGCTTTTTTTCCCCATGAAGCATTCACCATTTATGACTACCAAGACAAATGCGTAATTTTAGGTAATTTTCAGAATTTCTTATCCTTCGCTTGGCTAACTTTGTTAAATGTATAACAGTAATCACCATCATTATCATAATAAATGCGGACATACACTAAAGTGATAGCAATTCCTTTTGACTTTGTAATATTAGCAGTGCAAAGTTTAGTATTTGCATGCCACCTTACCTTTTACTTGTGCACGGATTATCATGCCACTGCGAGGGTCTTTCTCCACTTTTGAGGTTGTGTTTCCTTACGTCATTATTTCATTTTTTAAGTTTCCGCAAAGCCATCTTAAATCTTGAATCATAATAAAACTAAACAATTCTTCCTTAGATAATCTAATGTTTGCTGCCACAGCTTACTCAGTTATCAACGCTGGAATTCTTCTGCAAGGGTACAACAATGTCTTCTCTGGATACTCAGCTGAACCTTGGAGTCTGTAAGTCAGTGCACAAAGGCAGGAAGCAAGAGAAGGCATGCACTGTGTGTGTGTGTGTGTGTGTGTGTGTGTGTGTGTGTGTGTGTGTGTGTGTGTGTGTGTGTGTGTGTGTGTGTGTACCCAACAACAACTAAGGAACTGACCCACTTCAAGTATTACTGCTCATTCAGGGCCGGCCTTAGCTGAAATGGTGCCCTAGGCGAAGTAGTGTTTCTGCGCCACTTAAGCCCCACCCACACCATACTTTTGAAACATCCCTATCTGAACCATACCCACAGGTCACTCACTCCCCATAAAAGCCACTCCAAGTTATTTCCTTCAATTATTTTAATGCATGAAAATTAGTAAACACTTTATCATACTATAGGAAGAAAAGAAACCTTGTGATGTAGTTAAACTGCAATTGAAGGTGGAATTTTCCTTTAATAATAAACCTACATCAATCCCTATATAACTGGATGGGTTCCAAGCTGGCCCACAGACAGGACCCACAGAGTGAAAGTTGTGGACTCCAAGTCAAACTGTCGACCAATCACGAGTGGAGTCCCACAGGGCTCAGTCCTGGGCCCTCTCCTGTTTGGCATCTACTTCTCAGAAATCCAGGCCAACACAGAAGGACTCTGGCTGACCAAGTTCATTGAAGACTGCAAGCTAGGAGTCGTTATAGACTCCCCAAGTGATGCAGACATCCTGCAAAAGGGCCTGTCTGAGACCAACAACTAGTGCCAGAACCACGGCCTTAATCTTAACACCAGAAATGCGTTATCATTCCCTCTGGAAAAAACTTGGCTCCCTCGAATTACCACGTTGATAGGAGCCCACTAAATATTGAAGGAGCCATAAGAGATCAGGACACCCAGGTCGACAGCCACCTCACCTTTGACCACCATGTTGCCACTGTGGTCAGAAAGTCCTTCTACTTGGCACATCTTATAACCAAAGGGTTCACATCCAGAAAGAAGGAGGTCATCATCCCTCTCTACTCCTCACTCATTAGACCAGTCATCGAATATAATACCCTGTTTGGCATATACCTGACCAGACACCTACAAGAGCTGGAGAGACCACGAAAGTACCTCAAAAAAGGATCCTAGGCCTTAAACACATGTCCTACATGGACAGACGCAAGGAACTTCAGCTGTTCTCAGTCTGTTATCGTCTGCTCAGAGGTGATCTCTGCTTGATGTACAAAGCCATGTCCGACCTAGCCCTACTTGAAATGCTACACCTAAAGAAATTCCAATCTCCCCATTACACATGCTCCAGGGACCATAACCTCACTACCACAATCAACAGAACATGCTGGAGGGACAGGTTCATCTCCCAAAGACTGCTCATACTCTGGAATAAGCTTCCCATTCATGTCAAGCAGAGAAATTTGCTTGCCCTCTTCAAGAGAAATCTTGAGTGGATGTGGTGTAACAGAAAGTTCACCCCAGTGATCACAGCAGTTGCCTTACTAGATAGAGGCACTGTGAACGAATATTGGGTAGCATGGTGTCAGGGAAAATTTTTTTTGGGGTTAGGCTTTTAAAGCTCCCAGGTCATTAGCCCTGGTACACACCTATGAACCACGAGGGCTGGTAAAATGACCTCATCTGTTCACCTGACTCTTAAGTTATCACAGTATTCCCCTTTGAAGCGGAGATGGGAATTTAATTCAAATGGCCACAGTACACATCCAAATGTTTATGGTAGTGACTGGGGCCTCCCCCCCTTTTTCACTGAGATAATGGACAAAGGCTGTTCCTCAGATCCAGCGTCTCTGTTCCTACTCAGCAATGTGGTGTGCCTTTTAAGGGTTTAACAGCTCATTTACATTTCCCTTATTTTTTCTAAAAGTTAAATACATGTACATTTCTCCATTTCAGCAGGGTGTACTGTTGATGCATTTCAACACAAAGCTTACAAATACATTTTCAGCACAAGCATCTGTACAAAATCAGTTTGATATACAAATGACATACAGTTCTAATACATTTGTAACACAAGCATCTTGTATAAATCAGTTTGATATTCAAAGGACATATAATTCTTTGCAAAACCCCAGTTGGCTTTACTGGCATTTGCCCATATCACAGTGGTACACAAACCAGACCGTTCAGCCAACCAAGAGTTTAGCAGGTGTGCCAGTTGCCATTGCCCAAGTATGAGGCAATTTGCACAGAAACCATATACTGTGATTTTTCAAACATCTGAAAGGCACTCATTTGATTTCTTAAATATTTCAGACATACACACACACACACACACACACACACACACACACACACACACACACACACACACACACACACACAAAACA